>NW_027142441.1:0-65000 GCF_026170545.1 Melanerpes formicivorus
CCCAGGATCAGCTGAGAGAAGGAGAGGGAATGGCCTGGAATTGTGCCAGGGGAGGGGTAAGTTGGAGATGAAGAAAAATGTCTTTGCTGCAGGAGTGGTCAGGGGTTGGAAGAGGCTGCCCAGGGAGGAGGTGGTGGAGTCCCCATCCCTGGAGGTGTTCAAGAGGGGATTGGATGTGGCACTTGGAGCCATGGTTTAGTTGTACAGGAGGTGTTGGGTGACAGGTTGGACTTGATGATCTTTGAGGTCTTTTCCAACCTTACTGATTCTATGAGGCAAAATGTCTTTGCTGCCAGAGTGGTCAGGGCTTGGCAGAGGCTGCCCAGGGAGGTGGTGGAGTCCCCATCCCTGGAGGTGTTCCAGAGAGCTGTGGCCATGGCACCTGGGGCCAGGGTTTAGTGGCCATGGTGGGGTTGGGTTGTCTGGTGGGGACTGGATGATCCTAGAGGTCTTTTCCAACCAAACAATTCTTATAATTCTATGAAAGGGTCCCTGCCTGGCTCACCATCACTGCCTGGGGCAAATGGGCCATTGGGGATGGGAGTGATGGGATGGGCAAAAACACTGGGAGGAGGACTCCAATCTACCGCTCTGCCTTGGGTTCAGCAGTCCCTTTGGTTTCACTTTATTTCCGAGCCACTACTGGAGGGCAGGCAAACATAAATGTGTGCTTCATGCTGCTCCCCTCAGCTTTCCTCACTTGTGTCTATATCTGATCTCTCTCCAGCACTGAACACTCCTCTCAGCACTTTCAGAAACGAGGGTGGGGAGGGAAGCACATCAGCAGCCCAAACGTCCCCTCTGCATGTTGTGCCTGCAGAGGGACACCATTTGGTTCCTCTAACAAGGCCCTGCAACACCAGGCATGCAGGTGAGGCTTGTTTCAGAGTATCAGAGTATCATAGTATCAGTCAGGGTTGGAAAGGACCACAAGGATCATCTAGTTCCAACCCCCCTGCCATGAGCAGGGACACCCCACACTAGATCAGCCTGGCCAGAGCCTCATCCAGCCTGGCCTTAAACACCTCCAGGGGACAGGGCCCCAACCACCCTCCCTGGACAACCCATTCCAGGGCTTCACCACTCTCATGGGGAAGAACTTCCCTCCTCCCCTCCAGCCTCAATCTCCCCACCTCCAGCTTCATTCCATTCCCCCTAGTCCTATCCCCTGCCTGAGATCCTGAGCTAGTCCCTCCCCAGCCTTCTTGGAGCCCCCTTCAGATCCTGGAAGGCCACAATGAGGTCACCTGGGAGCCTTCTCTTCTCCAGCCTGAACAGCCCCAACTCCTTCAGTCTGTCCTCACAGGAGAGGTGCTCCAGCCCTCTGCTCTTCCTTCAGAGAAGGAAGCAGCAAACCAGTTGTTGGGGGGTTGGAACCTTGGGGTCCCTTCCAACCCTAACGATTCTCTGATGCTATGTTCAATTTTTGTCAGGTCACTCTGGAGGCCTCACTGAGCTTTGGGGTTGTTTCCTGAGCTGGGTGTCTGAAGGGTAAAGGGAAGATGTCTGCACTGGCCTGCAGGACAGCATCACTTCCATTATTTTCCTCTGGTCCCCTCTAGTGGCTCCAGCAGAGAGTGAGACACCACCACCAGCACCACCGTCCTTGGTCCATCACTGGGAAAGAGGATGGGACAGGAAAAGCCACAGTCCTGCTAGAGCTTACTAGAGAAGGAGCAGAGGATGCTGCACAAATGGGGAGCTGAGGAACAAAGCAGTCTGGTGCCTTCTACATAGCTTTCCACAGCCTGCCAAGCCTCCCAGATCCCAGCCTCCTGAGCCCCACGTCATGCTTCCTGGCAGAGTATCCTACCCATCACAGCCCTAACCTTTTCCTCTTGCTTTCATCCCAGGAATTTCATTTAGTCCCTTCTTGTTCAGGTTTGCTCTGCCCTCCCCCTGTGCTCCTGGGAGCCACATGCCAATATTTTGCCTGTGTTATGTAGGGGAATAGTCAGAAGAAAAGCCTCCAAGTCTCTTTCCTCCACTCCCTGTCATATCTTTGCTAGGGCAGACTGTAGCCCTAAGATCCTTCCAAGATCAAATAAATGCCTCCAGGAAGAAACGATCAAAGGAGGGGGAAGAAAGCTTAAGAAGTCATTAGTCTGGGTATTTCCTTGGATTAGAGTGGCCCTTTGTGGCTCCAGCAGTCTCCTGGGTTACAAAAATGAAGGGGCAAAGCGTCCCAGAGGCCCCCAGGTGAGGGAAAGCATCCGCGGGGCACACGCACACAGACAGGACTCGTGTTGCCTTTCTCCCATCCACCTAGAGAAGAATCAGCCCCTACCCATGGGCACAGGGAGCACATCTAGAGAAGAATCAGCCCCTACCCATGGGCACAGGGAGCAATGTGGGTAGACAGCAGCTCCAAGCTTCACAGCAGGTCCTGTGAGCAGCACAGCGCTGGCAGGATGAGCTGAGGGCCCCACGCTGCCAGGCATCTCCCTGCCTCTTCTGCCTGCCTCTGCCATGGTCCCTTTCTGCTGGGCACGGAGATGTGGGGCTGGGGAGGTCCCAGCTTCTGAAAGGCATTCAGGAGACAAAGGGAGAAATGGCTCAGGGCTGAGCTGTGTCTAGAGCTGAGCTGGGATGTCCTGATGGGAGCTTTCCTGTGGGACCGACACTAAGTGGGGGGTGCCTGCACTGTGCACACATCACCTCATAACCAACCATGGTAGGTCAGCTGGTGCTGGATCCTTTCCTCTGTACCTCTTTCTGGTCATGGAATTCCAGCAAGTCTTCCTCTTTCAGCTGGCTTCGCTTTTTTAACCTTAACATTTGTTCCCTCATTCTTCCACAGCATCTCTCTTGCTCCTCTGAATACTGCTGCTATCAAAGTACAAGCAAGGTCACTCGTGGGGAATGTCCCTGGCCCAAGGGAGTTAGATCCAAATGGCTTAAAGTTAGTCACATATTGAGATGCTTTGCTGGGTCAAGACTCCAGGAAGGGGAATGTGCAAAAAGAAAAACAATAAACATCCCCTGAGGAGCTTTGCACCACACCAGGCTGCGGGGTTTTCATGGAATCACAGAATCAACCAGGTTGGAAAAGACCTCAGAGATCATCAAGTCCAACCTGTCACCCAACACCTCCTGACAACTAAACCATGGCTCCAAGTGCCACATCCAATCCCCTCTGGAACACCTCCAGGGATGGGGACTCCACCACCTCCCTGGGCAGCACATCCCAATGGCCAATCTCTCCTGCTGGGAAGAGCTTTCTCCTCACCTCCAGCCTAAACCTCCCCTGGCACAGCTTGAGACTGTGTCCTCTTGTTCTGCTGCTGCTTGCCTGGCAGAAGAGACCAACCCCCACCTGGCTACAACCTCCCTTCAGGGAGTTGCAGAGAGCAATGAGGTCTCCCCTGAGCCTCCTCTTCTCCAGGCTAAGCAACCCCAGCTCCCTCAGCCTCTCCTCACAGGGCTGTGCTCCAGACCCCTCCCCAGCTTTCTTGCCCTTCTCTGGACACCTTCAAGTCTCTCAATGTCCTTCTTGAACTGAGGAGCCCAGAACTGGACACAGGACTCAAGGTGTGGCCTCAGCAGTGCTGAGCACAGGGCACAAGGACTTCCCTGCTCCTGCTGGCCACACTCTTCCTGATGCAGGCCAGGATGCCCTTGGCCTTCTTGGCCCCCTGGGCACACTGCTGGCTCATGTTCAGCCAGCTGTCACCCAGCACCCCCAGGTCCCTCTCTGCCTGGCTGCTCTCAGCCACTCTGACCCCAGCATGTAGCACTGCCTGGGGTTGTTGTGGCCAAAGTGCCAGGGGAAGGGCAGGGCAGGGCAGGGCAGGGCAGGGCAGGGCAGGGAAGGGATGGGAAGGGAAGGGAAGGGAAGGGAAGGGAAGGGAAGGGAAGGGAAGGGAAGGGAAGGGAAGGGAAGGGAAGGGAAGGGAAGGGAAGGGAAGGGAAGGGAAGGGAAGGGAAGGGAAGGGAAGGGAAGGGAAGGGAAGGGAAGGGAAGGGGTGCTTCACTGTCTCTGCTTCTCCTGCCTGAAGAACCTGCTCCTTGCCCGAGCAGGAGTGCTCACAGGTCTGCCAGTTGCACTTTCTGGACAGCCCCACTGGTCTTGGTTCATTGGCGGGTTTTGGCTGCTGTCTGCACTGGGAGCACTTCCCAGCTCTCTAACCAGGCAGCCCAGTTGCAACCCAGCTCCTCATCCAGCTGACACCAGCCACACACTGCTTCCCACAGGCCTTGCTGTCCATGGGAAGCCAGCACAGCCTAGGGGTGATGTGCTCTTCCCACCTCCCTTCCTGGCACCCTGCAGCTCAGCTCCTGCTCACTGGTGCAGGAGATGCAGCCTGGGCTTCCTGGCTGAGCTCCTGCTGCCCTCAGACCTCCATTTGCAGTGAGCAGGGATCAAGCCAGCAGCCACAGCAAAGGTCAGGGGCACCCTGAAGCTGCTCCTGGGGGGTCGTGCTGGTTGCCTTGCCTGGAAGATGAAACAAGGCTTTGTTTGGACCAGAGATTTGTGTTGTTTTCTTTCCTCATGCTCTGTGACAATTGCAGCTCTGCAGGCCATGTGCCAGGCAGCTGAGCATCCTCTGAACCAGACCTCAGCCCAAAGCCAGAAGCCCAGGGAAGCTCTTTCTGTCCTCAGCTGAGAGTCACCATTCCAGGGAAGCTCTTTCTGTCCTCAGCCCAAAGCCATCAGTCCAGAGAAGCTCTTTCTGTCCTCAGCCCAAAGCTAGAAGCCCAGGGAAACTCTTTCTGTCCTCAGCCCAAATCCATCAGTCCAAGGAAGCTCTTTCTGTCCTCAGCCCAAAGCCAGAAGCCCAGGGAAGCTCTTTCTGTCCTCAGCCCAAATCCATCAGTCCAGGGAAGCTCTTTCTGTCCTCAGCCCAAAGCCAGAAGCCCAGGGAAGCTCTTTCTGTCTTCAGCCCAAAACTAGGAGTCAGTTCAGCACTTTCTGTCCTCAGCCCAAAGCCAGAAGCCCAAGGAAGCTCTTTCTGTCCTCAGCCCAAAGCCAGAAGCCCAGGGAAGCTCTTTCTGTCCTCAGCCCAAATCCATCAGTCCAGGGAAGCTCTTTCTGTCCTCAGCCCAAAGCCAGAAGCCCAGGGAAGCTCTTTCTGTCTTCAGCCCAAAACTAGGAGTCAGTTCAGCACTTTCTGTCCTCAGCCCAAAGCCAGAAGCCCAAGGAAGCTCTTTCTGTCCTCAGCCCAAAGCCAGAAGCCCAGGGAAGCTCTTTCTGTCCTCAGCCCAAAGCCATCAGTCCAGAGAAGCTCTTTCTGTCCTGTAACTCAGCCAATTTAATCAGTTTCCTTCCACTTTTGATAAGAACCAGACCCACGTCTGTTTAGATTAGATTAGAGCTAGATAACGGTTGGAGCCGACGACCTTAAAGGTCTTTCCCAACCAAGGCCATTCCGTGACTCCAACAGCACACGGCAGCAGCAGGGCTCAGCCCCGGAGCTTACCGAATGTGGCCCCCACAGCATCCCTCCCCCGCGCCCACAGCACCCACGGGGACCCTTGGCGTGGGATGGGGCAGCTCGGAGCCGCTGAAAGCAGCGCAGGGGCTGCGGATGCCCGTGCTGCGCCTCCCGGGCCCCGGCGCATCTCCTCCATCCGCGGCCGCTGGGGGGGCTTTGCGCGGAGCAAGAGCGACATCCAGCGGCCCCCGCCGCCCTCCCCGGCTGCGCAGCTCGGCAGTGGAGCTGCTTTGCCTTCCCTCTGCGGGAGGGGAAAAAAAAAATATCTAATAATAAATAAATAAATGATGTGCAAAGCAGTGCCAGGCTGGTGCCACAGCTGCCTTTGGGAGATGCGGCTCCCACCGCCCTGCGGGAAACCCGCGCCGCTAAAAGCAGCTGAGGAGCCGCGGCTCAGCCCGGGGGCTCTGGGGATCAGACACCGCACAAAGAATGTGCAGTAACTCCGCGAGCAGGGGGAGGGAGGAAGGGTGTTTGTGGATGGGGAAGGTCACCTCCAGGCCTCTGGCCACTAACCCCCAAAGCGAAATATGCTGAGGTGCACGGAAAGAGGTTGGAGCAGGGTGGGTGTTGGTCTCTTCCCAGTCAGGAGTGGCAGGGTGAAAGGAAACGGCCTCAGGTTGCCCCAGGGCAGGATTAGGTTGGACATTAGGGAAAAACAACTCCTCCCTGCAAGGGCTCTCCAAGCCTGGCACAGGCTGCCCAGGGAGGTGGTTAAATCCCCGTCCCTGGAGGTGTTTCAGAGAGGCAGAGATGTGGTGCTGAGGGCCACGGTTTAAGCCCCAGCCGTGGCAGAGCTGGAGAATGGTTGGGCTGGATGAGCTTAAAGAGCTTTTCCAACCCAAAGGATTCTGTGGCTCTGTGATTAGTGGCACTGCCTTGGCAGTATTTTTCCATCTCCTCTTTGTTTCAAACCTCACAACTGCAGCTGTAAATCTTTCAGCCACAGCCACGGGGCTGTAAAAAACACACCCTCCAACTGCTGTGATTCTCCTGCTGCCTGCCCACTGCTGGAACCTTGGCTCCAAGACAGTGAATATCAGGAAACAGGCAACTTCCAAGGGTCAGGGAAGCTGCAACCTCTCTGACTTCTCTCCCCCACCAGCCCAGCTTCAGTGTAAATGATGACAAGAAGCTGCCCTTACAAAACTGACCTGAGGCTAAGGCTGCACTGGAAGCCTCTATCTCTGGAGCTACATTGGTTTAAGCAGTGACATTTTTATTCCTTCTTTGTTTTGGTTTGGTTGGTTGGGGTTTTTTCATTCCCAGTAAATCCCCAGAGCAGGATTAGCTGTACTAGCAAAAGCTCCTGGATGGGAGTGATGGGAGGCAGGTTAACAGCAGTGGTCCTCACTCTCCAGCAGTGCCTGTGGCAGCTCCAGCTCAGCCTCAGTGTCCTTTCCTCCTCACCCTCCTCCCTCTGAACTCTTTGTCCTTGAGCTGTGCCTGAGCTGGAGGGATCCTGCACCAGCTCAGCTCTCCTGCTACGAGGCAGCTCTTCATCACCTCAGTTTTGGACAATGACTTCTTCATCTCTGCTGGTGATGCCCTTGCTGCTGCAGCTCAGCATCCTGTTGGCTTTCTCTGCTGCTGCAGCACACTCTGCACTCATGCTGAGTTGCTTGTCCACCAACACCCCCCCAGGTCCCTTTCCACAGGGCTGCTCTCCAGTCAAGTGGTTCCCAGTCTGAGCTGCACTCCTGGGTTGTGTATTGGGTGGTTTATGTTATCTGGGCCCTGCTTCACCAGTTTTAGCCAAAACAAGGCCATGTTGTCCTCACAAGGCTGCCTCCTCCAGCTGCTGGCAGGCCAGCTTGCTTGGATCTTCACTTAACATAAACATCTCTTGGTTCTAAATGACCTTGGTCCAAAATGACCTTGGTCCAGAAGCTGCTGCATCACCTGTCCCACAGTGAGCTGTGTGGTTACCCCACAGGCTGTCAGCACAAGATGTGGGTGCCAGAAAGACAGCAGCACCTCATTAACCTGAGAGGCACAGAGGAAGCAGGGGAGGCTGGGGAGGCAGGGGCCAGGCTGCTGCTCGAGTGTCAAAGCACAGCCATAACTGACAGCTCCCTGCTGAGGGGCAGCAAGGAAGGAGAAATCTGGAGACTTGGCCTCCCAAGGTGCTGAGTGGTTCTCCAACCACCTCACCTTGGCATTGCCTCCCCTTTCATGTGTGCAACAGCTACCAGCAGCAGCAGCTGCTGTCAGTGCCTGACAGAGCATCCCACCTGGCAGCCTGCAGATGCTGCCTCCCCACCAACAGGCCACCAGGAGAGAGCTGCTGAGTGCTGGAGGATTTACAGGAACCAAACTCTTCTGTGTAACAGATTAAAAAATGTGGGTGGCAAGTGCAAAAGGGATGGGAGGAGGCAAAAAAGACAGGGAGGGAAACCTGCCTTGAGGAAGTACAACAGGGGGAATAAAGCACAGGAGAGAAGACGGTGGCCCAGCCAGCCTGGTGTGGCAAACTGTTGGGGCTGTTCAGCCTGCAGAAGAGAAGGCTCCAGGGAGAGCTCAGGGCTGCATTTCATTATCTGAAGTGGACCTACAGGCAGGCTGGGGAGGGACTGTTCAGAAGGGTCTGTGGGGATAGGACCAGGGGCAATGATTTGAAACTGGAGCACGGGAGGTTTAGGCTGGACATCAGGAGGAAGCTCTGCACAGTGAGAGTGGTGAAATACTGGATCAGGCTGCCCAGGGATGTGGGTGAGACTCCATCCCTGGAGACATTCCAGATCAGACTTGATGTGGCCCTGGGCAGCCTGCTCTAGCTGGAGGTGTCCCTGCTGCCTGCTGGGGGCTTGGAGGAGAAGTCCTTTGAGGGTCCCTTCCAACCCAGTGCCATCTGTGACTCTGAAACTGTAGTCCTGCATTGAGTTTGGTCCTGCCTCCTGCTCTGGCTCCACACTGATGCTGCTTGCTACTGCTGGGGCCCAGAAGTGGGGCTGTGCTGGGATTACTACTGCAACACCAGCCAAGCCCATCACCTGCTCATCTTTGATGCTACTGACTTCTGGTACATTTAGCCCAGCAGCCCTTCACAAACTCATGAGATCCCCCTGGGGCTTGAGTGGGCTACTGGAAATACTTTGCTTATGTAAAGCAATAATCTGCAGCTCTTGGACAAGTCTCTGCTCAGTTCTGTCCTCTCCACAAGCCTCTGCAGCCAGCAAACCCTGCAGAGCTGCTGACTTCTACCCTCTCTTGTCTTCTGTTCTTAAGTTCTGTCAGGATCTTCAGTCATGGATCACACCTGCCAGGTGGAGGGCTGAGCTTCCACAGGTAGCTCACACAAGCACTTCTGACTTGTAAGATGAGGCCCTGGGAGTCCTGGTGGACAGCTGGATGACCATGAGCCAGCAGTGTGTCCTTATAGCCAAGAAGGCAAATGGAATCTTGGGGTGCATTAAGAAGTTTGTAGCCAGCAGGTCAAGGGAGGTTCTCCTCCCCCTCGACTCTGCCCCAGTGAGGCCACCTCTGGAGTACTGTGTCCAGATTTGGGCTCCCTGCTTCAAGAAGGACAGGGGCTCGCTGGAAAGGGGACAGCAAAGGGCTACAAAGATGCTGAGGGTGCTGGAACATCTCTGGTGAGCAAAGGCTGAGAGAATTTGGGGGTTTTACTCTGGAGAAGAGCAGCCTGAGAGGGGATCTCATCACTGCTGATCAGGGTGGGTGGCAGGAGGATGGGACCAGGCTTTGCTCAGTGGTGCCCAGTGACAGGACAAGGGGCAACAGGCACAAACTTGACCATCAGAAGCTCCATCTAAACATGAAGAGGAGCCTCTTGAACTTAAGGGAGCTGGAGAACTGGAGCAGGCTGCATAGAGAGGTGGTGGACTTTCCATCTCTGGAGAAACTCCAAACCTGCCTGCCCATGTTCCTGTGTGACCTGATCTAGATGAACCTTCCTTGGCAGGGGGTTGGACTCAGCCCTGCGAGGTCCCTTCCAATCCCTCCCATCCTGTGATTCTCACTTCCAAGTAGCTGCCCTATCTCTTCCTCCAGGAGGGGCCAGCAGGGGAGAGGAGGGCCCCAAGCAGAGGCATTTTTACCCAGACACTTCTCCATCCTTTCTTCTCATCAGCTGAAGTGCCAGAGGTGCTGAGGGCTTTGCCTCCTCTCTTAATGTCAGCAGATGTTGGGGTCAGGTATCACTGTGTCTGTAAGCACAGGCACAGCTCCACAGCCTGGCTGCATTCTGCACCTCCTTGCTCAGCAGAGGCACAGCCCCTCTTGCTCGCCTGGTGGACTGAGTCACCTCACGCTACATTTGCACTTTCCCAGAGGCCAGCAGGCTTCAGCTACTGAGCCATCATCATCTACCACCTCCCCTCTGGGCAGGATATGCTGATTTATACCCACAACCAGGCATCTGTGACACCATTTGTGCTGCAGGTACTGATGGGGGGTTGGGAGCTGATGGTTATTCAGATCTGGTGGTAACAGAGGGAAACCTGATTGATTTCCCCACTGAGTGGAGCAGCTACTAAACCCAGAGTGGATGAACTCTCCCTTCTCAATGTGCCTTGGCTGCATGCTAATAGTTTGGAGTGGAGGTGACTTGTTCACTGGAGAAACTTTGCTCTCTGAATTATTCACTTATTCAGCCTACTAAGCCAGATAATAGGAGGTGGCAGAACCTTTCCCCAGCTCTCAGAGGGTGTATTAATATCTTACCAACGTTCCTCCTCTGCCCAGGCATATATATTTCAAGGCTTATTTGTGCATCTGTTCCTTTTCTTGAGTGGATTTGATGCTCTTGTCCTGACTGTGCTTGTACAACAAAGGCTTGGCTGGGAAGAGGCTCCCAGAGTCTCTCAAGTTGGAAGGGACCCTTAAGGGCCATGCAGCTCCAAGTCCTTCAGAGGCTCTGTTACTGCCATCCACACAAAGGAAGAAGACAGCTTTCCTTTCTTCATACACTGAGGGCACCCAGCATTCAGCCCCTGCCAGGGGGAAAATCCCACCACCAGCAGCCTCTTCCCTGCCCCACAGCCACTGTCTGGATCCAGAGACAGTCACTTCCCATTCATGTCACACACAAACAGCTCTGTGGGACTGAAGCCTTCATTGTCACCCCCATAGGTCACAGCAGCTTTTCTCTCAGCTAGAAGCCAAGCTGCACATCACTTCCTGCATCTAGCCAAACAGTTCTCATGGCACTTTTGTAGCTGTGTGCCCTTTTCCTTATGCTCATCCCCAGCTCAAGTTCACCTCCTGCCTTACAGTCCTGTGCTGCTGCAGGGCCAAGCTTCCCAGCAGGCAGAGCCCTTCTTGCCTGCCTATAGAGCTCAGCTCCTCTGTCTGCTTTGCTTCCCTTTGCATCATCTATCAAACAGACTCTTGTCCCAAGTTCCTCTGCAAGCCTAATGAAACAAAGGTATATAGAGGAACTCTACACTGGCTGGAGAGCAGCCCTGAACAAAAGGACCTGGGGTTGCTGGGGGAGGAGAAGCTCAGCAGGAGCCAGCAGTGAGCACTTGCAGCCCAGAGAGCCAAGCAGAGCCTGGGCTGCAATGTGCCAGAAGATGAGCCGCCGGGGCAGACGGCCAGCCTGGATGGTTCATGAACTTTTAATGGAACTGAGGGAAAAAAAGAGGGTGTATCACCTTTGGAAGCGAGGGGAGGCAACCCACAGAATGTTTAAGGATGTTGCTAGGTCTTGTAGGAAGAGAATTAGGGAGGCAAAAGCACACTTGGAGCTTAAACTGGCCTCTACTGTGAAGGACAACAAAAAGTCCTTCTATAAATACATTAATAGTAAGAGGAAGGGGAAGGAAAACCTCCACTCCTTGGTGGATACGGAGGGGAACATTGTAACCAAGGATAAGGAAAAGGCAGAGATACTTAACACCTTCTTTGCCTCAATTTTTACTAGAAGGGCAGAACGTCTTCCTGACAGCTGGCCTGCAGAGCTAGCAGAAGGAGCCAGGGAGCTGCACAGTTTCCCTATGTTCCATGAGGCGGTAGTTGGAACTCTCCTTAGCAGCTTGGATCCCCACAAGTCCATGGGACCAGATGGGATTCATCCTAGGGTGCTGAGAGAGCTGGCAGATGAGCTGGCCAAGCCACTCTCCATAATTTTCCAGCAGTCCTGGCTCACTGGTGAGGTCCCAGAGGACTGGAAGCTGGCCAACGTGGTGCCCATCCATAAGAAGGGCCGGTTGGATGAGCCAGGGAATTCCAGGCCTGTCAGCCTGACCTCAGTGCCAGGCAAGATCATGGAACAGGTCATCCTGAGTTCAATAACACAACACTTACAGGATGGCCAAGGGATCAGGCCTAGCCAGCATGGATTTAGGAAGGGCAGGTCCTGCCTGACCAACCTGATCTCCTTCTATGATCAGGTGACCCGCCTGGTGGATGTGGGGAGGCCTGTTGATGTAGTCTACCTGGACCTCAGCAAGGCCTTTGACACCGTCCCCCATAGCAAACTCCTGGCCAAGCTGTCAGCCCATGGCTTGGACGGGAGCACACTGCGATGGGTTAGGAACTGGCTGGAGGGCCGAGCCCAGAGAGTGGTGGTGAATGGTGCCACATCCAGCTGGCAGCCAGTCACTAGTGGTGTGCCCTGTGCTGGATCAGTGCTGGGCCCTGTGCTCTTTAACATCTTTATTGATGATCTGGATGAGGGCATTGAGTCCATCATCAGTAAATTTGCTGACGACACCAAGCTGGGGGCAGGAGTTGATCTGCTGGAGGGTAGAGAGGCTCTGCAGAGAGACCTGGACAGGCTGCACAGATGGGCAGAATCCAGCGGCATGAGATTGAACACATCCAAATGCCGGGTTCTGCACATTGGCCACAACAACCCCAGGCAGTGCTACAGGCTGGGGTCAGAGTGGCTGAGAGCAGCCAGGCAGAGAGGGACCTGGGGGTGCTGGTTGATGGTAGGCTTAACATGAGCCTGCAGTGTGCCCAGGCAGCCAAGAGGGCCAATGGCATCCTGGCCTGCATCAAGAACAGTGTGGCCAGCAGGAGCAGGGAGGTCATTCTGCCCCTGTACTCTGCACTGGTTAGGCCACACCTCGAGTACTGTGTCCAGTTCTGGGCCCCTCAGTTTAGGAAGGAGGTTGACTTGCTGGAACGAGTCCAGAGAAGAGCAACAAAGTTGGTGAGGGGTTTGGAACACAGCCCTGTGAGGAGAGGCTGAGGGAGCTGGGGCTGCTTAGCCTGGAGAAGAGGAGACTTAGGGGTGACCTTATCACTCTCTACAACTACCTGAAAGGAGGTTGTAGACAGGCTGATGATGGTCTCTTCTTCCAGGCACCCAGTACCAGAACAAGAGGACACAGTCTCAAGCTGCGCCAGGGGAGGTTCAGGTTGGATGTTAGGAAGAAGTTCTACACAGAAAGAGTGATTGCGCTATGGAATGGGTTGCCCGGGGAGGTGGTGGAGTCGCCGTCATTGAAGGTGTTCAGAAGGAGACTTGACGGGGTGCTTGGTGCCATGGGTTAGCTGTTTGGGTGGGTTGGATTGGTTGATGGGTTGGACACGATGATCTTGAAGGTCTCTTCCAACCTGGTTTGGTTTATTCTAATAAAGGTTATTCTAAAGAGAAGTGTGGCCAGCAGGGCCAGGGAGGGGATTCTGTCCCTCTGCTCCACTCTGCTGAGACCACAGCTGCAGCTCTGGGGCCAGCTCTGGAGCCTCTGTGCCAGGAAGGCTCTGGAGGTGCTGGAAGGTGTCCAGAGAAGGGCCAGGAGGAGGAGCAGAGGGCTGGAGCTGCTCTGCTCTGGGACAAACTGAGAGAGTTGGAGTTGTGCATGCTGGAGAGGAGAAGGCTCCAAGGAGACCTCATTGTGGCCTTGCAGGATCTGCAGGGGGCTCCAAGAAAGCTGGGGAGGGACTTTTGAGGGTGTCAGGGAGGGGTAGGACTGGGGGGGATGGAAATAAAACTAGAAATGGGGAGATTGAGATTGGATGTGAAGAAGAAGTTGTTGCCCATGAGGGTGGTGAGAGCCTGGCACAGGCTGCCCAGGGAGGTGGTGGAAGCCTCCTGCCTGGAGGTGTTTGCAGCCAGGCTGGATGTGGCTGTGAGCAACCTGCTGTAGTGTGAGGTGTCCCTGCCCATGGCAGGGGGTTGGAGCTGCCTGATCCTTGAGGACCCTTCCAACCCTGACAATTCTATGGTTCACTCCTGCTGGGGTTGTTTCTCCCCTTTGCCACCAGCAAGGTGACATGGCACGACAACAACAATGGGATTAGAAGCAATTTTGGACATCCATGAGCGCAGTTTCTGATCACAGTAAGGTGAAACATTCCTTCTTTATTCCTCCTGCTGAGACTTATTTGCTCTGAGTCACTATTTACCTCCTGCTCCTCACAAAGCCTGCTGGGCCCCCACGGTTTCAGCAGAGATTTTTAACCTCTGATGAAGGCACTGTGTTAGCTTTTACCCAACTGATCACTACATTCTGCATTGCTGGGCTTAATTTTCCCCCTTCACTCTCTCTCCATCTCATCCCAAGCAAGGCAGTCTCTGAACAGGGCAGATTTAAACAGCTGCCAATTTTCTTCTGCTCTCTCCACTTTGGGATCATAAAGCAGCAGATGAAATTAGTGTGGCTGAAGTTGAGTGCTGCCTGGCACCCTGTCACATAAATAGCATGGGCAGTAATGGGGCAGAGAGCAGAACAATCTGCTGAGTCCTCTCCCAGGAAGCATCAACACTGCTCAGGAGAACAGGAGACACCCAGGGACTCTGCCTGGCCCATGGGACAGGCTCAAAGGAATCCCCTCCTGCATGGTGTGAGCCACAGCAATGCTCTCAGTCCCTGCTTGTGACCTTTGAGGTCATCAAGTCCAACCACTGCCCTGCTGCTCACCATCCCTCCACTGCTGCTAAGCCACTGCCACTAAAGCACAGCCCTCAGCACCACAGCCCTCAGCACCACATCACTCAGCAAGCACATCACTCAGCACCACATCCCCCAGCACCACATCCAGGAGTCTTTTAAATACCTCCAGGGCTGGGGACTCCCCCACCTCCCCTGGGCAGCTCCTCCTGTGTTCCAAGAGAGCTGCACAGCTTCAGAGAAGCAGTGAAAAGTCAGTAAATAAAGAGACAGAGCCACTGACAGAGCCAGCAGAAAAACACTTGCCTCAGAAGTGTAGAATCATAGAAGTTTGAAAAGCTCTCTAAGATCACCCAGCCCAGCACCAGCCCAACCCCACCATGGCCACCAAACCCTGGCCTCAAGGGCCATGGCCACAGCTCTCTGGGACACCTCCAGGCATGGGGACTCCACCACCTCCCTGGGCAGCCTCTGCCAAGCCCTGACCACTCTTGCAGCAAAGACATTTGTCCTCATCTCCAACCCAACCCTCCCCTGGCACAACTCCAGGCCATTTCCTCTCCTTCTATCACCTGAGCCTAGGGAGCAGAGCCCAACCCCCACCTCCCTGCAGCCTCCTCTCAGGGAGCTGCAGAAAGCAATGAGGTCTCCCTCAGCCTCCTCTCCTCCACACTCAACACCCCCAGCTCCCTCAGCTGCTCCTCCCCAGCCCTCTTCTCCAGACCCTTCCCCAGCTTGGTTGCCCTTCTCTGGACATGCCCCAGCCCCTCACTGACTGCTGTGGGTCCATTCTACCACCTAGCTCAGAGCCATTTGCCATCTTTGCAGCAGGTGAATAAAGGAGAGAGAGTGTTAAATTTCCTGGCATCCAGTCTAGCATCTTCCGTTCTGGGACCTTAATTACATCCAGGTGGTGTCCAGGTGCAGTCATCTGGACTGTCTCCATTGGGCACAGTTGCTTACACAATAGGCTGGTTGCTGGGGGGGGTTTGTTTCAGACAAATGGATTCTCCTGGCCATTCATTATGGCCTTCCACTCTTCCCAAGTTCTCCCTCTGTCCCCAAAGTGAGTAACAGCTAATGAAAGGCACAGCTAGAAGCAGCCTCCTTTGACAGCTGAGAACACTCCTGACATCACTTGCTCAATGTGCCTGGCCTCACTGCTCTGTGCACAATCCACAGCAAGGGGAGAGCTCAACCCATCTGAGAGCATTCCTGAGCTGAAGGCAGCTCTGGGCTTTCCTTCTTGTTCTGCAGATCACTGAGGTGCAAAAATTACCCTGAGCCAGGGGGTGCCCAAAAAGGCCACCAGCAGCCTGGCCTGGAGCAGCAATGGTGTGGGCAGCAGGAGCAGGGCAGGGATTGTCCTCCTGTGCTGGGCACTGGGGAGGCCACAGCTGGAGTGCTGGGTTCAGCTTTGGGCCTCTCACTCCAGGAAGGACATTGAGAGGCTGGAGCAGGTCCAGAGAAGGGCAACCAAGCTGGGGAAGGGGCTGGAGAAGAGGGCTGGGGAGGAGCAGCTGAGGGAGCTGGGGGTGTTGAGTGTGGAGAAGAGGAGGCTGAGGGAGACCTCATTGCTCTCTGCAGCTCCCTGAGAGGAGGCTGCAGGGAGCTGGGGGCTGGGCTCTGCTCACATGCAACGAGTGACAGGACAAGAGGAAACAGCCTCAAGCTGTGCCAGGGGAGGGTCAGGTTGTGTATGACAAGAAATATCTCCCCAGCAAGGGCTCTCAGGCACTGGCACAGGCTGCCCAGGGAGCTGCAGGAGTCACCACCCTGGAGGTATTTCCAGCACTCCTGGATGTGGTGCTGAGGGCTGGGCTTTAGTGGCAGAGCCTTAGCAGCAGTGCTGGCATGGGGAGCTCTGGGGGAGCTCATGGGGAGCTCATGGGGAGCACTTGGACTTGATGACCTCAAAGGTCTCTCCCAACCTCAACAGTTGCTTGTTTGGCAGGAACTCCATCACTCTAGCCTTAAAGAAGAGCATCTGTGAGACCTGTTGGGTGCCACAACTCAGTGGAACCAGCAGTGCTCTTTGCTGGTATGGTCTCTCTTGAGATGTGGACACATTCAACCCCCCAGAATCACAAATCAGCTGCTCCCTTCCCCTCTCTTCTGCAGGACAAAGTACAATGATTTGTGTTTGTCCTCTTCCCACTGCTGGCTTTTGGTCACCCTCCCTGGGTCTGACTGAGGAAGCTTCCTCACAACCTGCCCCTGAGGATCCTGCTTTGATTCCTCACTTGGAGGGGAGAGGACAGCCACAGTGCTGGGCAGCTCTCTTGTAACACAGGAGGAGCCTCCCAGGGGAGGTGATGGAGTCCCCAGCCCTGGAGGTGTTTAAAACACTCCTGGATGTGGTGCTGAGGGCTGTGGTGCTGAGGGCTGTGGTTTAGTGGCAGTGGCTTAGCAGCAGTGGAGGGATGGTGAGCACCAGGGGAGGGGTTGGACTTGATGACCTCAAAGGTCTCTTCCAACCTCAACAGATCTGTGGTTCTGTGCCTCTAAGTGAGCCAAAGGGAGCACTAAGTTCACAGCAGATGTGCAGCTTCCCTTGGACAGAGGTGACCGGCGTGCTCAGACAGGGAGGGGGCAAAGCATCCTGCCTGAAGCTAGGAAAGCTCTGGCACATGGTTTCCCCAGGCTGTTAGCACATCTCTTTGATGGGGCAGTCAAGTCGTGGGCAGGCACAGAAGCAGGGAACAGCAAGGCTCTGACCTGCAGTTGAGAAGGTGAACAAACTGACCTCTCTTTACAGCCCTATTAGAGCCACTTGAGTGGCTTCCTGGGCTTTAAAACAGCGGCTGGGGGGACTCTAATTAATGATGCAGAGGTAAAACCAGTATGGGATAAAATGCAGCGTGGGTTTTCTGAAGGCTGACCTTGCCAGCCTCACTCAGTCTCTCCTTTGGAAGGGTAGGAGTGAGGGCAGCAGGGGAGGCATTTCCAGGGGAAATGGGGCAGCATTCCTGTCTCTGCACGAGGCCCAGGTGATGCCATATGGAAAACTGCACACAGCTCTGGTCAGCCAGGCTGCAGGGAGATGCCTCCCAGCTGCAAGAGGCACAAAGAGGTCAGTGGGAAGGTTAGCAGAGAGGATGGGAGATGGCTGCTGTACGGCCTGAGGAGGGGTGGCTGACTAAAGCTGGAAGAGGGGAGCCTGGGACTGGAGACTGCAGTGCAAGTCTGTGGAGATTAGACTCAACTATGATGTCAAAACAAAGGCAATGGTCTTGAAGGTCTCTTCCAACCTGGTTAATCCTATCCTATCCTATCCTATCCTATCCTATCCTATCCTATCCTATCCTATCCTATCCTATCCTACCCTATCTTATCCTTCTATCCTATCCTATCCTATCCTATCCTACCCTATCCTACCCTATCCTATTCTACCCTATCCTATCCTTCTATCCTATCCTATCCTATCCTATCCTATCCTATCCTATCCTATCCTATCCTATCCTATCCTATCCTTCTATTCTATTCTGTTCTATCCTATCCTATCCTATCCTATCCTATCCTATCCTATCCTATCCTATCCTATCCTATCCTATCCTATTCCCAGCCTCTTGTAAACTCAGACCTGGAGCCCCTTCCTGCTGGGCCATCCAGCTCCCCATGTGCAGGGCAGCTCTTGAAAGCTGCCTCCTGGGCATGGTGTCAAATCACCCACCCCACACCTGCCCTCTTCTCTCTGGGGCAGGGCATGGCTTTTAAATTCACCTCCCAGCTCCGGAGCCCGTTCTGCCTGCCAGAAAAGCTAAATTGGCTGCTAAGTGCCCTGTCTGTCAGCAAAGCACAGCTGATGGCCAGAGCCACCAGGGCAGGCTGGAGCGCAGCGCTTCCCTTTGCAGGCTGCTGCCCCACTGCAGGCTCAAGCAGCAGCCCTTCAGGTGCCACGGTGGCAGCTTTCCTTTCAATTAGCAAATCTCAACCAGGAAAAGCCATGGAGAGGCAGGAATTATGCAGGGCAGGCAAGGGGGACAAGGCAAAGGCTGATGGCCTGAAGCAAGAAAGACAGACAATCCAAGATGAAAAGATCCTGACAGCAAGGTCCACCAAAAGGCACCCAGGGGAACTCTTGCACTGGTGGGGGGTTTGCTTGGGGAGGAGGAGGGGGGAGGAAGGGGAGGAGGTGATGGCCTGTATGAACACTTTGTGGCTGCATGTGCAAGCAATAAACAGACTCACTCCAGGAATACTAATCACTGCAGAGAGGCTTTGAGTTCTCCAGGGTGGCTGAGGCAGTCCCCTCTCCCCCACCTGGCCACAGAGCTGTGTTGTTATCAGCAGTGCCAAGCCCAGCTCACACCTTTCCCTCTCTGGGTACTCCTGTACACAACTGACATGCCAAAAATCAGAGAAATCAGACTTTTAACCCAAGCACTCTAATAAGCTACAGCCATGGTACTAATGTTTTTAAGATCCAACAGGATGGCATTCAACAAATCCAAGTGCCAGGGGCTGCACTTTGGCCACAACAACCCCAGGCAGAGCTACAGGCTGGGGGCAGAGTGGCTGAGAGCTGCCAAACAGAGAGGGCCCTGGGGGTGCTGATTGACAGCTGCCTGAACATGAGCCAGCAGTGTGCCCAGGGGGCCAAGAAGGCCAATGGCATCCTGGCCTGCATCAGAAAGAGTGTGGCCAGCAGGAGCAGGGAAGTCCTTGTGCCCTGTGCTCAGCACTGCTGAGGCCACACCTTGAGCCCTGTGTCCAGTTCTGGGCCCCTCAGGTTAGGAAAGATGTTGAGATGCTGGAAGGTGTCCAGAGAAGGGCAAGAAAGCTGGGGAGGGGTCTGGAGCACAGCCCTGTGAGGAGAGGCTGAGGGAGCTGGGGTTGCTTAGCCTGCAGAAGAGAAGGCTCAGGGGAGACCTTCTTGCTCTCTGCAACTCCCTGCAGGGAGGTTGTAGCCAGCTGGGGGTTGGTCTCTTCTCCCAGGCACCCAGCAGCAGAACAAGGGGACACAGTCTGAAGCTGTGCCAGGGGAGGTTTAGGCTCGAGGTGAGGAGAAAGTTCTTCCCAGAGAGAGTTGTTAGCCATTAGAATGTGCTGCCCAGGGAGGTGGTGGAGTCCCCATCCCTGGAGGTGTTCAAGAGGGGATTGGATGTGGCACTTGGTGCCATGGTTTAGTCATGAGGTCTGTGGTGACAGGTTGGACTGGATGATCTTTGAGGTCTCTTCCAACCGTGGTGATTCTGTGATCAGTGAGTCCAACCACCAACCCAACACCACCACAGCCATTAAACCATGCCCCACAGTGCCAGGGCCACACATTTCTTGAACACCTCCAGGGACAGGGACTCCACCACCTCCCTGGGCAGCCTGTTCCAACCCCTGACCAAATGGGAAGGATGAAGGCTAAGGCTGTAAAAGGAGGATGAGTCAGAAGCCAGAGGTGTCTGCTCTCCATTGGGATAGAATCTGGTGGCCTGGTGCAAAGGGGCAGGACACAGGAAGGAAACTTGATGTGTAAGAATGAAAAAGATTAACCAGTGCCTTGTGGCATTAACCAGTGTGACCAACCCTCCAAGGGAGAGCAGGAGATAAGCAGTGTGCCTGTCAGTGCAGCACCAGAGAATGAGTTAACCTGAACCAGCAACAGCAGAAGAGGTTGGAAACTGCTGGAGCTGCACCCCCCAGAAAGGGTTACTGAAATGCAATTCAGACACAGCAAACAGCCCAACCTCAGAGCCTGTGTCCCTCAGCTCCCGTGGCAGGGCTCCAGAAATGAGTCTGGCCCATGTCCCACAGGCATTTTGCACTGACTGTGTCTTTGTACAGGCTTGAGGACTGAATCTTCTTGCAGGCAGTTGTCAGGAGCAGCAGAGTCAGTGAATGCAGAAGTCTCAGCAGGGAACTCCACTCAATTTAACACTTACAGACAGTTTCCTCCATACAAAGGGCTCAACACAGAGCTAGAGTTGCTAAGGCCCTTGGCATGCCAGGGAAAGCAGCAGAACAGAGATCTGTCCTGCTGGGGAGCTCCTCCACCCCCAAAAGCACAGCTGAGCAGATCCCCTGGAAGTTGTCCACCACACAGATCAGGCATGGTCACAGAATCACAGAATCACCAAGGTTGGAAGAGACCTCAAAGATCACCAAGCCCAACCTGGCACCACAAACCCCATGACTAGACCATGGCACCAAGTGCCACATCCAGTCCCCTCTTGAACACCTCCAGGAATGGGGACTCCACCACCTCCCTGGGCAGCACATCCCAATGGCTAACAACTCTCTCTGGGAAGAACTTTCTCCTCACCTCCAGCCTAAACCTCCCCTGGCACAGCTTGAGACTGTGTCCTCTTGTTCTGCTGCTGCTTGCCTGGGAGAAGAGACCAACCCCCACCTGGCTACAACCTCCCTTCAGGGAGTCCTACCCTGTTCTAGTTTGCTAAAGTCACTGGAGGGTTACCAAGACAGCCAAGATAAAGATCTGACATGTAGAAAATGACTGAGAACCATATCCAAGTCCTCATACCCAAAGCTGCAGCTTCCTGGCTCCTTTAAGGTGACCCCAAAGCAAGCTGCAGGCAAAGGGAGGGGTCTCACCTCTTATACCAGCAGCTGGTGCTTCTGTGCTTGTGTCCCAGGATAAGGTGATCACAACCAGCCAGAGAAACACCTGAACCTGCTCCTAGCCTAAGCTTCCTGAACCTGCTCCTAGCCTGAGCTTCCTGAACATGTTCCTAGCCTGAGCATCCTGAACATGTTCCTAGCCTGAGCTTCCTGAAGCTGTTCCTAGCCTGAGCATCCTGAACATGTTCCTAGCCTGAGCTTCCTGAAGCTGTTCCTAGCCTGAGCATCCTGAACATGTTCCTAGCCTGAGCTTCCTGAAGCTGTTCCTAGCCTGAGCATCCTGAACATGTTTCTAGCCTGAGCATCCTGAAGCTGTTCCTAGCCTGAGCATCCTGAACATGTTTCTAGCCTGAGCATCCTGAAGCTGTTCCTAGCCTGAGCTTCCTGAACATGTTCCTAGCCTGAGCTTCCTGAACCTGTTTCTAGCCTGAGCATCCTGAAACTGTTCCTAGCCTGAGCTACCTGAACCTGCTGCCAGCCTGACCTTCCTGAAGCTGTTCCTAGCCTGGGCTTCCTGAACCTGCTCCCAGCCTGAGCTTCCAGAACCTGTTCCCAGCCTGAGTTTCCTGCGCAGCCCCAGCCCTCACCCAGGGTGGCAGCAGGGCAGGACCATGGGGCCAGGAGCAGCAGCAACAGCAGGAAGGGTAGGAGAGCCCCACAGCTTTTTTAGCAGCAGGCCACAGTCAGAGCTGCCTTAAAGCCATCATGAGAGCATGAAGCTCCTCAGAGCAGAGGACACAGTTTGCCAACGAGCCAATGCTGAGGACCTGCTCCCAGCTCAATCTGGCTCTCCACTTGCACAGGCAGCAGAATGCTTTGACGTGGGCCGTGCAGGTCACCTGAGGAGAAGCCCTGCGCTGATGATCTGTCTGGGGAGAGCCTCCCTTCCTTTGCCCGGGGAGGAAGCCCTTCCCCTCATCCTCTCTGCAGCACGGACGGCAAGGTCTGGCGGCGTTTTGAGCAGGAGGGGGCTGCGCTGGTGCAATGGCACTTGCGAAGCAGCGCGGAGCTGCCAGCTCTGCAGGCAGCGCGGAGCACCACTGACATCTGCAGGTGCACATCGCCGCGACAGGGGAAGGCACAGCGCCCCGCAGCAGGCTCCTGCCTGAGGCTGCCCGAAGGAAACGCATCAGGGGCGCTCCCAGCGCCTGCCCCTCTCGGCTCCTCTCCCCAGGGGCTCACTCAGACCCTGCCTCTGGACCAGCCTCGGCAGGAGCTTCTCCCTGCGCTGGCAGTGCAGGTGGCCAGGTTCCCAGGCTTGCTGTGAACTTGGTGCTGCCCTTAGCTCACCTAGAGTCACAGAACCACAGAACCGTTGAGGTTGGAAGAGACCTTTGAGGTCATCAAGTCCAACCACTGCCCTGCTGCTCACCATCCCTCCCCTGCTGCTAAGCCACTGCCGCTAAAGCACAGCCCTCAGCACCACAGCCCGCAGCACCACAGCCCTCAGCACCACATCCAGGAGTGTTTTAAATACCTCCAGGGCTGGGGACTCCACCACCTCCCTGGGCAGCTCCTCCTGTGTTACAAGAGAGCTGCACAGCAGTGTGGCTGTCCCAAGAGGACAGACTGAGGGAGCTGGGGTGGCTTAGCCTGGAGGAGACTCAGGGGAGACCTTATTGCTCTCTACAGCTACCTGAAGGGAGGTTGTAGCCAGGTGGGGGTTGGTCTCCTCTCCCAGGCAAGCAGCACCAGAACAAGAGGACACAGTCTCAAGCTGCGCCAGGGGAGGTTTAGGCTGGAGGGGAGGAAGAAGTTTTACACAGAGAGAGTGATTGGCCACTGGAATGTGCTGCCCAGGGAGGTGGTGGAGTCACCATCATTGGAGGTGTTCAGGAGGAGACTTGATGGGGTGCTTGGTTGCATGGTTTAGTACATTAGGTGGTGTTGGATGATAGGTTGGATGTGATGATCTAGAAGGTCTCTCCCAGCCTCGTCTGGTCTGGTCTATTCTATTCTATTCTATTCTATTCTATTCTATTCTATTCTATTCTATTCTATTCTCTCCCCTCCAAATGAGGAATCAAAGCAGGATCCTCAGGGGCAGGTTGTGAGGAAGCTTCCTCAGTCAGACCCAGGGAGGGTGACCAAAAGCCAGCAGTGGGAAGAGGACAAACACAAATCATTGTACTTTGTCCTGCAGAAGAGAGGGGAAGGGAGCAGCTGATTTGTGATTCTGGGGGGTTGAATGTGTCCACATCTCAAGAGAGACCATACCAGCAAAGAGCACTGCTGGTTCCACTGAGTTGTGGCACCCAATAGGTCTCACAGATGCTCTTCTTTAAGGCTAGAGTGATGGAGTTCCTGCCAAACAAGCAACTGTTGAGGTTGGGAGAGACCTTTGAGGTCATCAAGTCCAAATGCTCCCCTAGAGCTCCCCATGAGCTCCCCTAGAGCTCCCCATGCCAGCACTGCTGCTAAGGCTCTGCCACTAAAGCCCAGCCCTCAGCACCACATCCAGGAGTGTTGGAAATACCTCCAGGGTGGTGACTCCTGCAGCTCCCTGGGCAGCCTGTGCCAGTGCCTGAGAGCCCTTGCTGGGGAGATATTTCTTGTCATACACAACCTGACCCTCCCCTGGCACAGCTTGAGGCTGTTTCCTCTTGTCCTGTCACTTGTTGCATGTGAGCAGAGCCCAACCCCCACCTCCCTGCAGCCTCCTCTCAGGGAGCTGCAGAGAGCAATGAGGTCTCCCTCAGCCTCTTCTCCACACTCAACACCCCCAGCTCCCTCAGCTGCTCCTCCCCAGCCCTCTTCTCCAGACCCTTCCCCACCTTTGTTGTCCTTCTCTGGACCTGCTCCTTCTTGAAGTGAGGGTCCCAAAGCTGAACCCAGGACTGAAGCTGTGGCCTCAGCAGTGCCTCTGACTGACTCCTTCCCTTGCACTTTGATCCACATCCCAATCTGGTTTATAAAACCTTTTATTTTCCCCCCTAACCAGAGCAGTTTCCAAGCAAGTGCAGTGTTCCAAAGCAGTTTTATTTTGGCATTTTCAAACAGGATTTGTTAATGCTGTTGGTGTGGGGTTGTTGTCAATGAAGGGCAGGGAGTGTTCTGGTCACTCTCACTTACCAGTAATGCACATGGGGAAAGTCCCACAAGGTTCCAACAGTCCCAATGAGAAGGGAGATCTGCACTTGCCAGCTGCTTCATTTTTCTTTCTTAGCAGCAGCCTTACTGCTGCTTTTCACAGTCACAGAGTGTGAGGGGCTGGAAGGGACCTCCAGAGATCACCCTGTCCAACCCTGCTGCCAGAGCAGCATCACCTAGGGCAGGTCACACAGGAGCAGTCCAGGTTGGTACCAGAGCATCATAAGCCACACGTGGAAGATGCCACTGGGAGGAGGAAAAGAACTTCCAACCTGGCAAGCAAGGCTTCTGAGCTGTATAGATGAAAACTGCATGGCTCTCCCCCACTCAGGCATCTCCAAACATGCCACTGAAGGACAGCCCACACTGCCTGTTCAGTCTGTCCAGCAACATCAACAACCTGCATCCCAGCTGTGATGGAAGGGCAGGGAACCAGAGCCCCCATGGCTCACAGGACTTCCACTGTCCATGGCTTCAGGGCAGGTGTAGGGAGAGGGAGGTCATTCTGCCCCTGTGCACTGCACTGGCTAGGCTACACCTCGAGTCCTGTGTCCAGTTCTGGGCTCCTCAGTTTAAGAAGGAGGTTGAGTTGCTGGAAGGTGTCCAGAGAAGGGCAACAAAGTTGGTGAGGGGCTTGGAACACAGCCCTGTGAGGAGAGGCTGAGGGAGCTGGGGTTGCTTAGCCTGGAGAAGAGGAGGCTCAGGGGAGACCTTCTTGCTCTCTGCAACTACCTGAAGGGAGGTTGTAGACAGGTGGGGGTTGGTCTCTTCTCCCAGGCAAGCAGCACCAGAACAAGAGGACACAGTCTCAGGCTGTGCCAGGGGAGGTTTAGGCTGGAGGTTAGGAAGAAGTTCTACACAGAGAGAGTGATTGCCCATTGGGATGTGCTGCCCAGGGAGGTGGTGGAGTCACCATCATTGGAGGTGTTCAGGAGGAGACTTGACAGGGTGCTTGATGCCATGGGTTAGTTGATTAGATGGTGTTAGATGATAGGTTGGACTTGATGATCTTGAAGGTCTCTTCCAACCTGGTAAATTCCATTCTATTCTATTCTATTCTATTCTATTCTATTCTATTCTATTCTATTCTATTCTATTCTATTCTATTCTATTCTATCCCATCCTATCCTATCCCATCCTATCCTATCCTATCCTATCCTATCCTATCCTATCCTATCCTATCCTATCCTATCCTATCCTATCCTATCCTATCTGCTTACCTGTGCAGCTTCTAGGGGGCTCATGGTCCTCAAGAACTAGTGACCACCACAGGCATTGGACCATTCCCCATCATCACACATTCTTGGACTAACCCTCACCCAGCTCCTAATATTTCTGCTCTCTGGCTGAAGGCTGAAGAGTGCAGAGGCCACAGAATGACAGAATCACAGAATGCTAAGGGTTGGAAGGGACCTCTGGAGATCACTGAGTCCAAAGGCCCTGCAAAGCAGGACCTCTTCATGCAGGTCACAAAGGGAGGTCCAGGAGGGTTTTGATGATCTCCAGAGGAGACTCCACAACCTCTCTGGGCAGCCTGCTCCAGGGCTCCAACACCCTCACAGTAGGAAAGCTTTTTCTCGTGCTGAGATGGACCTTCCTGTGATTGAGTTTGCATCCACTGGATGATCTTTAAGGTCCCTTCCAACCCAAAGCATTCTGTGATTCCATGGCCTTTGGGCACACAGGTGTACCTGGAGGAGAACATGTTGTACAGAAGTCTAATCTAGCTTTCTAACTAGGCTGACTGGAAAGGTACTCATTTCAAACTGGCTACTTAGGTCACAGCTCACAGGATGTCAGGGGTTGGAAGGGACCTCTGAAGATCATCCAGTCCAAGCCCCCTGCCAAAGCAGGAGCATAGGATCCAGCACAGGTCACACAGGAACACATCCAGATGGGGCTGGAAAGGCTCCAGGGAAGGAGACTCCACAACCTCTCTGGGCAGCCTGCTCCAGGGCTCTGGGACCCTCACAGTGAAGCAGTTCCTCCTCATGTTGAGGTGGAACCTCCTGTGCTAGAGTTTATATCCGTTGCTCCTTGTCCTATCCCGGGGAGCAACTGAGCAAAGCCTGTCCCCTCCCTCCTGACATCCAGTCCAGATCCCTCACCCAGCTCCCCTAGAGCCTTCTCTTTCTTCTTCCTCCTAACAGGAGCCTGATTTCAGCGCTGCAGACTTTTTGGGGCACAGTATCTTCCTGAAAGCCATTCGAAACTTCACATGACAGAGAGGGTAGAGGAAGGGATTCAGAGAGGAGTTGAGCCACAGGAGCCAGAAGGTCATCTCATAGAGGGAGCTGTGGACACAGGTGCCCTGGCAGGCCCCACGGATGATCATCAGCAGGGTGTATGGGGCCCAGCAGATGGCAAAGACACAGACAATGACTGCCAGGGACTTGGCCATCCTCTCGTCCCGCCGCAGCTTCGCCCTGCCCCTCGCGCGGACGGGGGCAGGGAAGTCATTCTCGGGGGCTACAGAACCACCTCTGGATGGTGACGAATTCTCAGCTACCCAGGGCTCCTTCTTGGGCCTCGTGGAGGAAGAAACGCTGTCTTCTGCTTCCAGTGGAGGAGGGGAAGATGCTCCTGGCCTTGGCACGAGGCAAAGCCTCCAGGAGAGGCTGCTGCTGCTCCTCGGGAGCTGCGGGTCCCGGCCGGCGCCGTGCCGCTGGCGCCTGTGGATGTCGTGGAAGATGTGCAGGTTGAAGTAGGTCACCAGGAGCAGCGGCACGAAGAACTCCAGGGTGGATGCAGGCAGGAGGAAGTACCAGTTGTCAAAGAACTCAGCATAGCACTGATCCGCTGCCACCACGCTGTGCCCGGCCACCTGCTCCCAAAGGAGGATTGCTGGGCAGTAGAGGAGGAAGGCCAGGCCCCAGATGGCCACCATCTTGACAACAGGGCTGGATGCTATTCCTTGCTGGGCTCTGTAAGACACCTGTCAGGAAAACAAAGAGGAAGGTCATCTATAGAGGCATGGTTTGGGACCAACAGAAGTAGCACAGAATCATTGAATCATTGAATCATTGAATCATTGAATCACTGAATCATAGAATCATTGAATCACAGAATCATTGAATCATTGAATCACAGAATCATTGAATCATTGAATCACAGAATCATTGAATCATTGAATCATTGAATCATTGAATCATTGAATCACTGAATCACAGAATCATTGAATCATTGAATCACTGAATCACAGAATCACTGAATCATTGAATCACAGAATCATTGAATCATTGAATCATTGAATCATTAAATCATTGAATCACAGAATCATTGAACCACTGAATCATGGAATCATTGAATCATTGAATCATTGAATCATTGAATCACAGAATCATTGAATCATTCAATCATTGAATCATTGAATCACAGAATCACTGAATCACAGAATCATTGAATCATTGAATCACAGAACCATAGAATCATAGAATCACAGACTCATAGAATCACAGAATCATGGAATCATAGAATGGTCCAGGTCAGAAGGGATCTCCAAAGCTCATCCAGCCCAACCTCCTGCTCTCAGCAGGGACATCTCCACTGGATCAGGTTGCCCAGAGCCCTGTCCAGCCTTGAATATCTCCAGGGATGGAGCCTCAGCCACCTCCCTGGGCAATCTGTTCCAGTGTTCCACCAGCCTCATAGTGAAGAACTTGTTCCTAACATCCAATCTGCTCTGCTCTAGTTTGAAGCCATTGCGCCTGGTCCTGTCCCTGCAGGCCTTTGCAAACATTCTCTCCCCACCCTTCCTGCAGACCCCCTTCAGGTACTGGGAGGCTGCTATCAGGCCTCCCTAGAGCCTTCTCTTCTCCAGGCAGGAAAGAAACTTAGCAGAGTGCTTGGTGATGTAGAGCTGCAGTTCTGCTGATCAGCTGAAGGTCACCCAAGTGTGTGTCTGCCATATCACAGGGGAGTCTGTCCACAGCTTAATGTACCTGTGCTGGATTCTGGTGAAACATGGGCATCCATCAGCACCTAGGAACTTAGCATGCCCTGTTGGAGACACCTCTGCTCTGAGAAGTTAGCATCTGGGAGCTGTTCAGGGCATGACCACCACCCACCGCCAGCTGCACTGCTTTCTAAGCCAGGGAGGCTGAACATGCCACAGTGGCCAGGAGCAAATGTGGCACATGTGGCACCTTCCTCTGAGACAATTGTGTACTGCACTCTTCTTGAGGAGGCAGGAATAGATCTCAGCTCTGCACTGCAGCCTTTAGCTGGTGAAACCACATCATCAGCCCTCTTCTTCCTTCTGCCCCTGCTCCAGGGCCACTACACACTTCATAGAGTCACAGAATTGTTTGGGTTGGAAAAGATCATAGTCCAACCATCAACCTAACAGCACCACAGCCATTAAACCATGGCCCCAAGTGCCATCTTGTTTCTGGGACACCTTCAGAGATGGGGACTCCACCACCTCCCTGGGCAGCCTCTGCCAAGCCCTGACCACTCTGGCAGCAAAGACATTTTCCCTCCTCTCCAACCTAACCCTCCCCTGGCACAATTCCAGGCCAGTTCCTCTCATCCTATTTTCCACTCTGTGCTGCAGAACAAGCTCACATCCTGCTCCACCCCTATCATGGGATGCCAGGGGAAATGTGTAACTCGGGGATCTTAGATATCCAACTGGAGAGAGAACATGTGTTGATGTCCTTAAAGACTGTCACACAAAGGGTGGAGGTGAAGCAAATGGGCCTGGGCTCTTTTCAACTGGAGCCCAGTGATGGGACAAGGAGCAGTGGGCACAAACTAGAACCAAGGAGGTGACACTTGAACTTCTTTGCTGTGAGGGTGCTGGAGCCCTGGAGCAAGCTGCCCAGAGAGGTTGTGGAGTCTCCTTCTCTGAAGAGATTCCAACCCCACCTGGATATTGTGATCCTGGGCAACCTGATCCAGGTGATCCTACTCTAGCAGGGGGTTTGGACTGGATGACTCCCAGAGGTTTCTTCCAAGCCCCACCATGCTGGGCTTGGTTCCATGACATGTCCCTGGGTCTTGGTTCCATTTGTGCAGGTGGTCTTAGCTCTGCACTCTGTGAATCCTGGGCCTTCCAGGGCAATGTTTCTCATGTGCACAATGTTCTGCTGTTGGATCTCCCAGGTTCTCTCCTTTAAACTCCATCAAACAGTAAGAAAGGCAACCAGAGTAACTTCATTACAATCAACAGCAATTAAACTCTGCTCTGAGATCACAATGATGTTCAGTATCAGTACCACTAAGGTTGGAAGAGACCTCAAAGATCAAGTCCAACCTGTCACCACAGGCCTCATGACTAGAGTAGGGAGGACACTACTGCCCACTGCAGGCTTGAACTCACGACCTTCCCATTAAGGGTCTTATGCAGTCCCAACTGAGCCACATCTGCCTGCTCTCACACATCACCACCCAGCTGGAACCTGTGGCTGTCCCTGACACTTCCCTTCCACTGGAGCTAACAGAGTGAGCAGTGCTGGTCTCCATCCTTAGCATGAGCCAGAACACAAAGCACCCACAGGGAGGGCAGGAGGCTCCTCAGGAGGCAGAGACACAAAGTGTGGCTGAAGTTTGGGAGTCTGCTCCAGACACTGAGAGAGGTTTATTGCTGCATGTCCACAGGCAGTCACAGCAGTTTCTCCTTTGTCCCACTCCCTGCTCCTCTTGCTCCTGCTCCAGGATCATCTGGGGCCACATTTCAGATGCAGACCCTCTCCCTGGCATCCCTCACTCCACTGCCTTAGTCCTATCTGCCTTTTCCTCCCATGCCTGATTTTAAGCCCAAACCCAAATTCATTTTACTCTGAATTTCCTCTCTCCCTGTCTCTTTTCACCAGCTTCCTCTCTTACCCTTCTCACCCTTCAGCCTCTAGCAGCCTGCAGTAGAAATGGTGAGAAAAGCCCTGGTTGCCCAGCTGTGGGCTGGAGTATCATAGGATCAGAGGATATGGAATGGAATGGAATGGAATGGAATGGAATGGAATGGAATGGAATGGAGTGGAATGGAATGGAATGGAATGGAATAGAATAGAATAGAATAGAATAGAATAGAATAGAATAGAATAGAATAGAATAGAATAGAATAGAATAGAATAGAATAGAATAGAATAGAATAGAATTAACCAGGTTGGAAAAGACCTTCAAGATCATCAAGTCCAACCTATCACCCCACACCACCTAATCAACTAACCCATGGCACCAAGCACTCCATCAAGTCTCCTCTTGAACACCTCCAGTGATGGTGACTCCACCACCTCCCTGGGCAGCACATCCCAATGGGCAATCACTCTCTCTGTAAAACTTCCTCCTAACCTCCAGCCTAAACTTCCCCTGGCACAGCTTGAGACTGTGTCCTCTTGTTCTGGTGCTGCTTGCCTGGCAGAAGAGACCAACCCCCACCTGGCTACAACCTCCATTAAGGTAGCTGTAGAGAGCAAGAAGGTCTCCCCTGAGCCTCCAGGCTAAGCAACCCCAGCTCCCTCAGCCTCTCCTCACAGGGCTGTGTTCCAAACCCCTCCCCAGCTTTGTTGCCCTTCTCTGGACACCTTCCAGCAAGTCAACCTCCTTCCTAAACTGAGGAGCCCAGAACTGGACACAGGACTCAAGGTGTGGCCCTAATATTAGAGGTTGGAATGGACCTCCAAAGATCACTGAGTCCAACCCCCCCAGAATCCAGTACAGGTCCCACAGGAACACATCCGGACAGGGCTGGAAAGTCTCCAGAGAAGAAGACTCCAGAACCTCTCTGGGGAGCCCTTTCCAGCCTGCACTGAGTATGCTCAGGGCAGAGGACTCAGCACAACTAGCTGCAAATATCAACTGAGAGATCTCCACATTTTTGAGGGCTATTTCCTCGATTAAATCTGGGCTAACACTCACCAAGATGGCAAAGCTTGGTGAGAGCAAGCCACTAATGATCCTGTGGCAAAGGCAGAGAAGGTGTAAACAGGATACTCACAGCTCTGGTAACTGACAGGAAACGGTCATAGCTGATAAGAACAATGTTGAACACTGAGGCTGTGCAGAGGAGGTAGTCCAGGGCTAGCCAGAGCTTGCAGATGTCCCTTCCCAAGTGCCACTTCCCTGTCAGGCTGTAAGGGATGTAGAGGGGCATGCAGAACACACCTGTGGAAGGCAACCACACAGACACGCTGTGGTTCATATGGATTGCAGCCAGCACTCCTGGAAGCACAGAGACAATGCTCTGGTGGCTGGCTAAAAAGGAAAAGTTTAACCTCAGTCAGTTTGCAGCTGACACCAAGCTGGGAGGCAGTGTGGATCTGCTGGAGGGTAGGAAGGCTCTGCAGAGGGAGCTGGCCAGGCTGGCTCCAGGGCTGAGCTCAGCTGTGTGAGGTTCAACAAGGCCAAGTGCTGAGTCCTGCACTGGGCTCACAACAGCCCCAGGAGTGCTCCAGGCTTGGGGCAGAGTGGCTGCAAACTGCCCAGCAGAGAAGGACCTGGGGGTGCTGGCTGACAGCAGCTGAAGAGGAGCCAGGGGGTGCCCAGGTGGGCAAGAAGGCCACCAGCAGCCTGGCCTGGAGCAGCAATGGTGTGGGCAGCAGGAGCAGGGCAGGGATTGTCCTCCTGTGCTGGGCACTGGGGAGGCCACAGCTTGAGTGCTGGGTTCAGCTTTGAGTCCTCACTCCATGAAGAACCTTGAGGGGTGGCAGCAGGAGCGTGCTGTGGTGGCACAGTGACATGGAACCTCAGCCCTCTACCTCCTCTGATCTTTCCTCTGGGTTAGCTCTCCCCCAGACACATCTCCAGACGTTGCTAATGGCAGTTGTCAGCATCAGGCTGGTCAGCATTTGCAGGCAAGAGGCAATAGAGTGGTCAGGTGGTGTTGGATCTGGAAACCTCCTCTGCCAGAGGCAGAGCAGACACAGCAGAGCTGTGAAACCCTCTCCCATTTTTAAAGGGTGTTTTAACCTACTGCTGGTTCCCCAGCTGAGGCTCACTCCAGAACTCTTTGATGTTTGCTTTTACTTGGGTTTTGGTCTTCTGCTGAAGTATATCTATCAGAAACATCACATGTGGGTTCTATTTTTAAGCCACCAACTTCTTCATTTCACCACTGCCACCCAAGAGCATGGTGCAACACCTGAGCCTACACCCAGGCAAATGCTGACCTGCCAGGGGCAACAAGAAAATGCTGTGCTCAGCATTGGTTAGGCCACACCTGGAGTCCTGTGTCCAGTTCTGGGCTCCTCAGGTTAGGAAAGATGTTGAACTGCTGGAAGGTGTCCAGAGAAGGGCAAGAAAGCTGGGGAGGGGTCTGGAGCACAGCCCTGTGAGGAGAGGCTGAGGGAGCTGGGGTTGCTTAGCCCGGAGAAGAGGAGGCTCAGGGGAGGCCTCATTGCTCTCTCCAACTCCCTGAAGGGAGGTTGTAGCCAGGTGGGGGTTGGTCTCTTCTGCCAGGCACCCAGCACCAGAACAAGAGGACATAGTCTCAAGCTGTGCCAAGGGGAGGTTTAGGCTGGAGGTGAGGAGAAAGTTCTTCCCAGCAAGAGAGATTGGCCATTGGGATGTGCTGCCCAGGGAGGTGGTGGAGTCCCCATCTCTGGAGGTGTTTAGGAAGAGCCTGGATGAGGCACTTGGTGCCATGGTTGAGTTGATCAGATGGTGCTGGGTGAGAGGTTGGACTGGATGATCTCTGAGGTTTTTTTCAACCTGGTTAATTCTATTCTATTCTATTCTATTCTATTCTATTCTATTCTATTCTATTCTATTCTATTCTATTCTATTCTGTCCTATCCTGTCCTATCCTATCCTATCCTATCCTATCCTATCCTATCCTATCCTATCCTATCCTATCCTGAGCAGCTTCAGGAGCCATATTGAACTCCTCAGATTCTTATTTCCTTACTATATCCATCAAGATCTTAGAATTCACTGAGTGTTTAAGGGCAGGCAGATGAGGCTGTGAGCAACCTGGTGAAGCAGGAGGTGTCCCTGCCCATGGCAGGGGGGGTTGGAACTGGAGAATCCCTAAGGTCCCTTCTAACCCAAAGCAGTCTGTGGCATCCAGGCTGATGCAGCCCCACTGGCAGTAAACCTCTGGGCAAGGAGCTGACAGTTAGCACCAGGGCAATGCCCACAGTGCTCTCAGCGCTGGTGGCTTGGTTTGACTTACACCTTAAACACAAGCACAGCATTTGTGCCCCAAATACTTCTTTTTCATAGTTGCTAGTGACAGCTACTGCTCTCTTTTAAAGAGGTCAGGTGATTCTATCCCTCTACTGTCGTCTGATGAGACACCACCTGAAGCACTGTAGCTGCTTCTGGTGTCCCCACAGCACCAGGAGGACCTGGAACTGTTGGAGAAGGGGCCAGAAGAAGGCATGAAGTTGATCAGAGGGCTGGAGCACCTCCCCTATGAGGACAGGCTGGGAGCTGGGGCTGTTCAGCCTGGAGAAGGCTGCAGGGAGATCTTAGAGAAGCCTTCCAGTAGCTGAAGGGGGCTACAGGAGAGCTGGGCAGGGACATTTTATAAGGGCTCGTAGTGACAGGAGGAGGGGCAATGGATTGAAACTGGAAAAGGGGAGACTGAGACTGGAGAGTAGGAAGAAATTGTTGACAGTGAGGGTGGGGAGGCACTGGCACAGGTTACCCAGGGAGGCTGTGGATGTGCCCTCCCTGGAGGTGTTCATGGCCAGGCTGGATGAGGCCTTGAGCAACCATTCTAGCTGAGAGGCAACCCTGCCCATGGCAGGGGGGCTGGTGACAATGATCTCTAAGGTCCCTTCCAACCTGATCCCTTCTGTGATGCAAGCAGCTTCTACCATTCCTCACCCTCCTCCCAGACACACAGCTGGGAAACTGTGCTCCCAGAAGAAACCACCTAGGAAACAACCCCCACTCCTCCTGCTGGGACTCTTAGGGCACAAAGAGCAGAAGCCACCACAGGCAGGACTTACCCACTGCAAAGTCAGAAATGGCAAGGTTCAGAAAGTAATAGTTACTGTGGTGCCTGAGGCCTCTGTCCAGGATGAAAGCCAGGATCACCAGGACGTTCCCAGCGATGGTGAGCAGGGCCAGCAGCACCATGAGGGAAGCCAGCAGCACCAGCACCCCCAGAGAGAGCTCAGAGCTCAGGGAGTGTGTGGCCAAAGAGCCATTGCACCTTCCAGCCACGCAGAGAGCCTGGGCAGTGCTGTTGTGCATCTTGTGTGTCCAGCTCAGCGCAGGCTGGGAAGAGCTTCCATCTGGCAGCGCTATCCAAAAGGCTGAGACGAGTCCATCAACAGGCTGGGCTGGATCCTGACACATCCAAAACCATTCATAGTAGCAAAATAGTGGAGCTGAAGACCTGCAGGACCTGCAGTCTCTCACATCCCTTGGTCTAGATGCACCTTGCTGGTCTGGAAGCAGAGTCCAGGCAGCTCACAAACAGCAGCGAGGGCACACCTCACAAATCAGATCGCTCTTCCTCCCCTCAACGCTGATCTTTATCGACTGAGGTCAGGAAAGTCAGTCTGAAAGCAACTCTTTCCACAGCCAGTTTGCCTATCAGCACTGTGTAAGCATTCTGACACAGTGAATTCTGCTGAAGCTAAACACAGATCTCATTTTCACTTCCCCAGGGGCCAACGGGATTTGAATCATTGCAGCTCTGTGCTTCTCACTGCTGCACCCCTGGCTGCCTCTCACAGCCACACTTTACAGAACAGAGGCACATCTCCTGATGCTGCTGGTCACTGAGCACTTCAAATTCAGTGACACACAGCAGACTATCACCAAGAGAATCATAGAACTGTCAGGGTTGGAAGGGACCCCAAGGCTCAGCCAGTCCCAACCCCCTGCCATGGCCAGGGACACCTCACACTGCAGCAGGTTGCTCACAGCCACATCCAGCCTGGCTGCAAACACCTCCAGGCAGGAGGCTTCCACCACCTCCCTGGGCAACCTGTGCCAGGCTCTCACCACCCTCATGGCCAACAACTTCTTCCTCACAGCCAATCTCAATCTCCCCACTTCTAGTTTTGCTCCATCCCCCCCAGTCCTATCCCTCCCTGACACCCTCAAAAGTCCCTCCCCAGCTTTCTTGGAGCCCCCTGCAGATCCTGGAAGGCCACAATTAGGTCTCCTGGGAGCCTTCTCCTCTCCAGACTGAACAGCCACAACTCTCTCAGTCTGTCCTCAAAGCAGAGCAGCTCCAGCCCTCTGCTCCTCCTCCTGGCCCTTCTCTGGACACCTTCCAGCACCTCCAGAGCCTTCCTGGCACAGAGGCTCCAGCACTGGCCCCAGAGCTGCAGCTGTGGTCTCAGCAGAGTGGAGCAGAGGGGCAGAATCCCCTCCCTGGCCCTGCTGGCCACACTTCTCTTGCTGAAGCCTTTTCAGCTCACAAGTCTGGCCTTGGGCACAGCAAACTAAATATCTGCACTTTGGGGCACTTCATAAGCACGGCCCATCCAACCCTTCCCTTCCCAATAGTCCCAGGTAAGCTTCCACCCTGGCTAAGCAGCTAAGGGCTTGACTTACTCAGGGAGCACTGAGCAAGATTTTCAACAATCAGAAAACTCTCAGAATCACAGAACAGGAGGGGTTGGAAGGGAGCTCTGGAGATCCAGGTCCAACCCCACTGCCAAAGCAGGACCACCTAGGGCAGGCCACACAGGAACACATCCAGAGGGGCCTTGAAAGTCTCCAGAGAAGGAGACTCCACAACCTCTCTGGGCAGCCTGCTCCAGGGCTCCAGCACCCTCACAGTAAGGAAGTTTCTCCCCATGTTGAGGTGGAACCTCCTGGGTTCCAGCTTTTATTAGAATAAACCTTTTATTAGAATAAACCAAACCAGGTTGGAAGAGACCTTCAAGATCATCGTGTCCAACCCATCAACCAATCCAACCCACCCAAACAGCTTGTACCTGTTGGTCCTTGTCCTCTCACTGGGCACCACCAAAAAGAGCCTGGCCCTTTCTCCTTGACACCCAGCCCTCAGGTATTTATGGACAGTCATAAATCCCCTCTGTCTTATCTTCTCCAGACTAAACAGCCCCAGCTTCCCCAGCCTTGCCTCATCATCCAGTCTCTTCATCATCCTCACAGCTCCCCAGTGGAACCTCCCCAGCAGATCCCTGACTCTCCTGACCTCAGAACAGGACACAGTATTCCAGGTGTGGTCTCCCCAGAGCAGAGGTTAAAGAGACCATCCCTTGACCTGCTGGCCATGCTCTTCTTGATGCACCCTGGGATGCCATTGTCCCTCTTGGCCACGAGGGCACAAACACAACCAATTCTTCACATGTCCAGCAGTGGTGAGACAAAGGCTTTGGGCCCTGCATGGCTAACACAGGACACCAAAAACATCTCTTGTGGCTTCACTGCTCTGTGGGGCCAAGTTTACCACACTCAGTGCTCCCTGACACAAATTCTCCAGCACTGCAAAATGAGGACACAGCTTACCCAGGACCTAATTTCCCAGGCCAGGATGCAAGCAAATGTTGTGCTAAAAGCACAGGGATAGACAAGGAGACAACTCCAACATGGCCTCATCTGGTCCCTGTCTACAACTCCCTGAAGGGAGGTTGTAGCCAGGTGGGGGTTGGGCTCTTCTCCCAGGCAAGCAGCATCAGAACAAGAGGACGCAGTCTCAAGCTGTGCCAGGGAAGGTTTAGGCTGGAGGTGAGGAAGAAGTTCTACACAGAGAGAGTGATTGCCCATTGGAATGTGCTGCCTGGGGAGGTGGTGGAGTCACCATCACTGGGGGTGTTCAGGAGGAGACTTGATGTGGTGCTTGGTGCCATGGGTTAGTTGTTTAGGTGGGTTGGATTGGTTGATGGGTTGGACAGGATGATCTTGAAGGTCTCTTCCAACCTGGTTATTGTTGTTGTTGTTATTATTAACACCAGGTAAGAAAGTCTGGCACATGGAAGAGCTGTACCCAAACCCCAGGTAAGAAAGCCTGGTACATGGAAGAGCTGTACCCAAACCCCAGGTAAGAAAGCCTGGCACATGGAAGAGCTGTACCCAAACCCCAGGTAAGAAAGCCTGGCACATGGAAGGTTATACCCAAACCCCAGGTAATGAAGTCTGGCAGATGCAAGGTTATATTCAAACACCAGGTAATGAAGTCTGGCACATGGAAGAGTTGTACCCAAGCTCCACAGCCTCCTCCAGCACAGCTCCCCACCCCCTTCAGCTCTGCATTTTCAACTCCTTTGTTTATTAGCACTTAAGACACCTCTCTGTCAGCCTCCAGACCTCTCTGAATCCCATTCCCAAGCAGTGAGCACGGCCTTTGCTGAGGGAAAGGCCAAATCCAGTTTGACACTGGTTCAGTGGCAGAGCAAACCCACAGCATGTCACAGCAGCAGTGAACAAAGAGCTGATGCAGTGTGAAAAGCACTGTGTCAGTTCAGGTTTGTTCCAGCCCTTTGGATGGAACTTCTTTGCACTTGCAGAGCTTTACAGCCAAAAGGGCATTGTCCACTCCTGCCCAGCCAGCCCAAAGCCTAAATCCAGTATGAACCTGGGATTGCTGACTCTGCTCATTCAACAGGAATGTGATCATGTGCCCAAGCCTGGCCTAGCTTTGAGGTGCACAGACCAGGCTCTAAATATCATTCAGACACCAGCAGAGACGAAGTCTGGTGAGAGCCTGGCACAGGTTGCCCAGGGAGGTGGTGGAAACCTCCTGCCCGGAGGTGTTTGCAGCCAGGCTGGATGTGGCTGTGAGCAACCTGCTGTGGTGTGAGGTGTCCCTGCCCATGGCAGGGGGGTTGGAGCTGGCTGAGCCTTGAGGTCTCTTCCAACCATGACAATTCTAAGTCTCTTCAGGAGAAAAGGAGGCACTGGGGGAAAGGGTAGGAACTGTTGATGCCTGGGACAGATGTGACAAGCAATCACCAGACTCCAATAGCATGGAAAATTTCCTTCTCTGAAAATCATGCAGAATTGTTAAGTGTACTGTGTCCTGCACCCCAGGCATGGGCTCTGGTAAAGACAGAAAAGCACAGGTATGCTGCACTGCAAGCTAGATGTAGACTTGCCCTCAGGAAGCAAATCTTGCCCATGAGGGTGGAGGTGGAGTGGAAGAGGTTGCCCAGAGAAGCTGTGCAGGCTACAAGCCTGTAAGTGTTGAAAGGCAGGCTGGCTGGGGCAAGCTGGTCTAGTAAGAGGTGTCCCTGTCCATGGCAGAAGGATGGAAGCAGAGATCTCCAAGGTGTCTTCCAACCCAAACTATTTGAGGACTCCTCTACCATCAGGCAGCCCATTCACTTGCATATTCACTTGCACAACCCCAGGCAGAGCTACAGGCTGGGGACAGAGTGGCTGAGAGCAGCCAGGCAGAAAGGCACCTGGGGGTACTGGGTGATAGTAGGCTGAACATGAGCCAGCAGTGTGCCCAGGGGGTCAAGAAGGCCAAGGGCATCCTGGCCTGCAGCAGGAAGAGTGTGGCCAGCAGGAGCAGGGAAGTCCTTGTGCCCTGTGCTCAGCACTGGTTAGGCCACACCTTGAGTCCTGTGTCCAGTTCTGGGCTCCTCAGGTTAGGAAAGAGGTTGAGCTGCTGGAAGGTGTCCAGAGAAGGGCAAGAAAGCTGGGGAGGGGTCTGGAGCACAGCCCTGTGAGGAGAGGCTGAGGGAGCTGGGGTTGCTTAGCCTGGAGAAGAGGAGGCTCAGGGGAGACCTTCTTGCTCTCTCCAACTCCCTGAAGGGAGGTTGTAGCCAGGTGGGGGTTGGTCTCTTCTCCCAGGCAAGCAGCAGCAGAACAAGAGGACACAGTCTCAAGCTGTGCCAGGGGAGGTTTAGGCTGGAAGTGAGAAAGAAATCCTTCCTAGAGAGAGATTGGCCATTGGGATGTGCTGCCCAGGGAGGTGGTGGAGTTGCCATCCATGGAGGGGTTTAGGAAGAGCCTGGCTGAGGCACTTGGTGCCATGGTTTAGTTGATCAGATGGTGCTGGGTGATAGGTTGGACTTGATGATCTCAAAGGTCTTTTCCAACCTGGCTAATTCTATTCTAATGTGACACATTGCTCATGGTGGGAAATAGAACTGCAGGGCACTGCCTTGTCTTCAGAGTAGCTTTGGACATGAGGTTATGCTGCTCCTGTGAGTATTTCCATAGCCTTTTGAAACATAGCAGAACTGCTTCTGCACTGACTTAGATTTGCAACAGGACAAACCTTCTAATTCACCACAGCTCTGCAGTTGTTTAAGGTTGCAGTGAGGTGGGGGTTAGGCTCTTCCCCCCTGGGGTCAAGTGATACAATGAGAGGGAATGGCCTGGAATTGTACCAGGGGAGGGCTAGGTTGGAGAGGAGGCAAAATGTCTTTGCTGCAAGAGTGGTCAGGGCTTGGCAGAGGCTGCCCAGGGAGGTGGTGGAGTCCCCATCCCTGGAGGTGTTCCAGAGAGCTGTGGCCATGGCCCTTGGGGCCAGGGTTTGGTGGCCATGGTGGGGTTGGGTTGCTGGTTGGACTGGAGCATCTCAGAGGGCTTCCCCAACCCAAACAATTCTTTGATTCTATGTCCCTCCACTGAATCTCTCTGGAGATCTTTCCTACAAGCAGCACCTCAAGCAACCAAAGCAGGGCTTCCAACAAAACTTGTTATGTTTGCTAATGCACTGGAGGGTGTTCAGCCTGGCATCACACCAGCCAGAACAGAACCAGGATCTAGAAAATGAGCCAGATCAGGACAAACCTCTGCTGCACCAATGCCAGGAGGAAACAGAGGTTTGCTTCTCTATTTCTGTTGAAGCACTGGTGAAAGAACAGCATCAAATAAGAGAGCAACCTGGCTTCCAACACTTCCAGCCTTGGACCCTCCACAGACTCCTTGGCAACCTGTTCCAGTGCCTCACCACCCTCATGGGGGAAGAATTGCTTCCAATGGCTCATCAAATCCAGCTGCTTCCACTTTGAAGCCATCACCCCTTGTGCTGTCACTCCCAGCCTCTGTCAGAAGTCCCTCCCCAACTCTTCTGCAGCACCCCTTAAGCTACTGGAAGGCTGCAATGAAGTCTCTCTGGAGCCTTCTCTTCTGTGGGATGGGATGGGATGGGATGGGATGGGATGGAATGGAATGGAATGGAATGGAATGGAATGGAATGGAATGGAATGGAATGGAATGGAATGGAATGGAATGGAATGGAATGGAATGGAATGGAATGGAATGGAATGGAATGGAATGAACAAGATTGGAAAAGACCTTTGATATCATCCAGTCCAACCTATCACCCAGCACCATCTAATCAACTAAACCATGGCACCAAGTGCCTCAGCCAGGCTCTTCCTAAACACCTCCAGGGATGGGGACTCCACCACCTCCCTGGGCAGCACATCCCAATGGCCAATCTCTCTTGCTGGGAAGAATTTCTTTCTCACCTCCAGCCTAAACCTCCCCTGGCACAGCTTGAGACTGTGTCCTCTTGTTCTGCTGCTGCTTGCCTGGGAGAAGAGACCAACCCCCACCTGGCTACAACCTCCCTTCAGGGAGTTGTAGACAGCCCCAGCTCTCCCAGCCTGTCCCCACAGGGGAGGTTCTCCAGCCCTCAGAACACCTCCTCTGGACCTGCTCTAACAGCTCCCATGTCCAGATGTTTCCAGGTGTTGCAAGGCTTTCACAAGAAGGAGCTGCAAATGGACGTGGCACTTGGTGCCATGCTCTAGCCATGGGGTCTGTGTTGATAGGTTGGACTCGATGATCCTCGAGGTCCTTTCCAACCTAAGTGATACTGTGATACTGTGAAATGTCAACATGCAGAGAAGTTGTGACTGAGCTCAGCTTGGGAAGAGCAAAAGAAATCACAGAAGGAGGTAAAAATATCCCCAGGGCTTTACTGAGGTGAAAACAAAAGCTCTGCTGCCTCAGGCAGGGCAATGAAGTCCAAGCTTCCTCTGCATAGATATGTGCAAAATCATCCTCTGAGCTTGGAAGGCAAATCAGTCAGTGCTCTGCCCTCTTCTTGGTGTCCTTCCTGAGCTTCTTGCTCTTTCCTGCTTGCTTAGATGAGTCTTCCTGCAACAAAAACCAAGGGTTTCAGAATGTGAAGAGCACTCCTCTGCGCTGGCAGCGTTCTCTCAAGGGCACCCACCAGGCCCATCTGCCCTGTGAGCAGTGCTCAGAGCTCACTGGCAATCCTGTGATGCTCAAGTCAGTCTTTCTCAGGAAGCTAAATGCTTACAAACCTTCTCTACAGTGAAACTGTGTGGCAATGCCAGTGATGAGTAGTGTGAGCAATCTGGCAGTGCAGGCTGTAGGCCTGCACTGCCAGATTGCTCACACTACTCATCTCTGGCATTGCCACAAAACTTCTTTGCCACACAGAATCAGAGTCACAGAATCACCAAGGTTGGAAGAGACCTCAAAGATCATCCAGTCCAACCTGGCACCACAGACCTCATGACTAAACCATGGCACCAAGTGCCACATCCAATCCCCTCTGGAACACCTCCAGGGATGGGGACTCCACCACCTGGAGTGTTGTGTCCAGGTCTGGGCAGCTCAATCCAAGAGAGCTGTGGAGGTGCTGGAGCCAGGGCAGAGCAGGGCAAGGAAGCTGGGAAGGGCCTGGGGAAGAAATCTGCTGGAGAGCAACTGAAGGAGCTGGGGAGGGTTAGTGTGAAAGAGAGGAGGCTGAGGGGAGACCTCCTGGCTCTCTGCAGCTCCCTGAGAGGAGGCTGTGCAGAGGTTGGTGCTGGTCTCTTCTCACAGGCAATTAGCCCCAGAACAAGAGGGAAGGGCCTCAAGCTGTGACTGGGGAGGTTTAGACTGGACAGTAGGAAACATTTTTCCCATCAAGAGTGGTCAGGCACTGGAGCTGCTGCCCAGGGAGGTGGTGGAGTCCCCAACCCTGGAGGTGTTTCAAGGTGGTTTGGATGTGGTGCTTGGGGCTCTGGTTCAGGGGTGACCCTTGCAGAGCAGGGTTAATGGTTGGGCTTGGTGATCCTGAGAGGCTTTTTCTGTGATTCATGGCAGCCAGGGGCTGGCACAGGGGATGTGCTCTCCTGGCTTCACCTAACAGAGACAATTTCATTGAATCACAGAATCATTTCTATTGGAAAAGCCCTTTAAGGTCACTGAGTGCATTCCCTAACTCTGCCAAGGCTGGGGCATGGCCCTCAGCACCACACCTCTGGGTTTTGGAAACACCTCCAGGGATGGGGATTCAACCACCTCCCTGGGCAGCCTGGGCCAGGCTCTCAAAACCCTTTCAGGGAAGAATTTTCTTCCAATGTCCAACCTAACCCTCCCCAGATACAACTTGAGCCCATTTCCTCTCATCCTATCACTTCTCACTTGGGAGATGACACCAAAGCCCACCTGGCTCCAACATCCTGCTGTAAAGAGCCAGAAGGTCTCCCCTCACTTCCTCTTCTCCACACTCAACCCCCCCAGCTCCCTCAGCTGCTCCTCCCCAGCCCTCTTCTCCAGACCCTTCCCCACCTTGGTTGCCCTTCTCTGGACCTGCTCCAGCCTCTCAATGTCCTTCCTGGAGTGAGAGGCCCAAAGCTGAACCCAGCACTCAAGCTGTGGCCTCCCCAGTGCCCAGCACAGGAGGACAATCCCTGCCCTGCTCCTGCTGCCCACACCATTGCTGCTCCAGCCCAGGCTGCTGGTGGCCTTCTTGCCCACCTGGGCACCCCCTGGCTCCTCTTCAGCTGCTGCCAACCAGCACCCCCAGGTCCTTCTCTGCTGGGCAGTTTGCAGCCACTCTGCCCCAAGCCTGGAGCACTCCTGGGGTTGTTGTGACCCAAGTGCAGCACTCAGCACCAGGCCTTGTTGAACCTCATCCCATTGGCCTCAAAACATTGACCCAACCTGTCCAGGTCACTCTGCAGAACCTTCCTACTCTCCAGCAGAACACTCCCTGCATGATTAGTGTCATCTGCAAACTTACTGAGGGTGCCTCCATCCCCTCATACAGATCATTGATTAAGTTAATATAGGGAACTGGCCCCAGGCTGTTGTAAGCCCTGGGGAACACCACTTGTGACTGGCCACCAGCAGGAGTTAACTCAATTCCCTACCACTCTTTGGGCCCTGCCATCACCCAGTGGAGCACACACCCATGCAAGCCAGGAGCAGGCAGCTTCTCCAGGAGGATGCTTTGGGACACAGGGTCAAAGGCTTGACTAAATTCCAGGCAGACACATCCAAAGCCTTCTCCTCACCCACTAACTGGGTCACCTTGTCATGGAAGGAGATCAGGATGGTCAAGCAGGACCTGCCCTTCAAGAACCCATGCTGGCTGGGCCTGAATAATTTAGAATCACAGAACTGTCAGGGTTGGAAGGGACCTCAAGGCTCAGCCAGCTCCAACCCCCTGCCATGGGCAGGGACACCTCACACCACAGCAGGTTGCTCACAGCCACATCCAGCCTGGCTGCAAACACCTCCAGGCAGGAGGCTTCCACCACCTCCCTGGGCAACCTGGGCCAGGCTCTCACCACCCTCATGGGCAACAACTTCTTCCTCACAGCCAATCTCAATCTCCCCACTTCTAGTTTTGCTCCACCCCCCCCCAGTCCTATCCCTCCCTGACACCCTCAAAAGTCCCTCCCCAGCTTTCTTGGAGCCCCCTGCAGATCCTGGAAGGCCACAATGAGGTCTCCTGGGAGCCTTCTCCTCTGCAGACTGAATAACCCCAACTCTCTCAGCCTGTTCTTATAGGAGAGCAGCTCCAGCCCAACTCTCTCAGTCTGTCTCCAGAGCAGAGCAGCTCCAGCCCTCAAGCTCACACACAGAGGCCTTCATTGTAAGCAGCAGAAACTCACCACTGGAGGGACATAGCTGTGCTCCACGAGGACATTCCTTGCACAGTTGTTGATGTGTTTAAACCTGTCAGGTCCCAGGAGGATCCCCCCGTACCAACGGGACACCACCACCAGCACGTTGTGGACATTCAGAATCTGCTTAGAAGCGGAAGAAAGAGAAGCTGCTGTTAGAAACTGCAACTGCTTCTCCTGCTGGCACCAATCCTGAGCACAGAACAAGCCCACCCTCTTGTATTTTCAAGAGGTTACAGGCAGGTCTGTGGCACAGAGACATCAGCACAGGCAACAAATAAACACAGAGGGCTGGAGCACCTCTCCTGTGAGGACAGACTGAAGGAGTTGGGGCTGTTCAGTCTGCAGAAGAGAAGGCTCCCAGGTGACCTAATTGTGGCCTTCCAGGATCTGAAGGGGGCTCCAAGAAGGCTGGGGAGGGACTGCTCAGGATCTCAGGTAGTGATAGGACTAGGGGGAATGGAATGAAGCTGGAGGTGGGGAGATTCAGGCTGGAGGGGAGGAGGAAGTTCTTCCCCCTGAGAGTGGTGAAGCCCTGGAATGGGTTGTCCAGGGAGGTGGTTGGGGCCCTGTCCCTGGAGGTGTTTAAGCCCAGGCTGGATGAGGCTCTGGGCAGCCTGATCTAGTGTGGGGTGTCCCTGCCCATGGCAGGGGGGTTGGAACTGGATGATCCTTGTGGTCCCTTCTAACCCTGAATAATACTATGATACTATGATCCAATCCTCTCTTGAACACCTCCAGGGATGGGGACTCCACCACCTCCCTGGGCAGCACATCCCAAGGGCCAAGCTCTCTGGCTGGGAAGAACTTTCTCCTCACCTCCAGCCTAAACCTCCCCTGGCACAGCTTCAGACCGTGTCCTCTTGTTCTGGTGCTGGGTGCCTGGGAGAAGAGACCAACCCCCACCTGGCTACAACCTCCCTGCAGGGAGTTGGAGAGAGCAAGAAGGTCACCCGTGAGCCTCCTCTTCTCCAGGCTAAGCAACCCCAGCTCCCTCAGCCTCTCCTCACAGGGCTGTGCTCCAGACCCCTCCCCAGCTTTCTTGCCCTTCTCTGGACACCTTCAAGTCTCTCAATGTCCTTCTTAAACTGAGGAGCCCAGAACTGGATATAGGACTCCAGGTGTGGCCTCAGCAGTGCTGAGCACAGGGCACAATGACCTCCCTGCTCCTGCTGGCCACACTCCTCCTGATGCAGGCCAGGATGCCCTTGGCCTTCTTGGCCCCCTGGGCACACTGCTGGCTCGTGCTCAGCTGGCTGCACTGACAGCTGTCTTGGGCTGATCATCTCCTCTAATGATCTCCATACATTACTTCTCCCACAGCAAGCACTCCCACAAGCCTTCAGAGGACAAATCCCATGGTAGCCATGCTTTAAAATCCCTGCTCAAGGCTTGCAGCAGTCAAGGATGGATCCCTGGCACCTGCATCAGATGGAGAAGACGTCCTCCTGCTGCTGTCTCCCCATCATCCTCACAGTCCTGCAGGAAGGTCTGCTTGTCTTCACAGTATATCCTTGGAAAGGAAACACAGCAACAAAATAGGAACAGAAAAGGCCAACCAGTGCACCATTCTGCCCAGGTGAATGCAGCCCCCAGACACTTTCCCAGGCATCTGTTACCAATTTTACTTCTCCATTAAAGGCATTTACATGAAAACAGGATGTGGCTCAGGGTAAGCCACAGAGATGCCTTCAGCTCTACAGCAGAACAGGTTTGGAGAAGACTGCACCCAGATTTTAGCTGCTTCAGATGAAATTTAGAGATAGCAGCAGTGTGAAGTCCCTAATCAGAAAAATCTGTAGGTTTCGAGCCTAATAAATACATCTGCCTGATGTCATAGAATCATAGAATCAATAAGGTTGGAAAAGGCCTCAGAGACCATCAAGCCCAACCTCTCACCCAGCACCTCCTGACCAACTAAGCCATGGCTTCAAGTGCCATATCCAATCCCCTCTTGAACACCTAATGTCAATGGGATGAGGTTTAACAAAGCCAAACCCAAGTGCCAGGGGCTGCACTTTGGCCACAGCAACCCCAGGCAGAGCTACAGGCTGGGGGCAGAGTGGCTGAGAGCAGCCAGGCAGAGAGGGACCTGGGGGTGCTGATTGACAGCTGCCTGAATATGAGCCAGCAGTGTGCCCAGGGAGCCAAGAAGGCCAAGGGCATCCTGGCCTGCATCAGGAAGAGTGTGGCCAGCAGGAGCAGGGAAGTCCTTGTGCCTCTGTACTGTGCATTGGTTAGGCCACACCTTGAGTCCTGTGTCCAGTTCTGGGCTCTTCAGGTTAGGAAAGATGTTGAGATGCTGGAAGGTGTCCAGAGAAGAGCAAGAAAGCTGGGGAGGGGTCTGGAGCACAGCCCTGTGAGGAGAGGCTGAGGGAGCTGGGGTTGCTTAGCCTGCAGAAGAGGAGGCTCAGGGGAGACCTCATTGCTCTCTGCAACTCCCTGAAGGAGGTTGTAGCCAGGTGGGGATTGGTCTCTTCTCCCAGGCAAGCAGCAGCAGAACAAGAGGACACAGTCTCAAGCTGTGCCAGGGGAGGTTTAGGCTGGAGGTGAGGAGAAAGTTCTTCACTGAGAGAATTGTTAGCCATTGGAATGTGCTGCCCAGGGAGGTGGTGGAGTCCCCATCCCTGGAGGTGTTCAAGAAGGGATTGGATGTGGCACTTGGAGCCATGCTTTAGTTGTCAGGAGGTGTTAGGATTAGGCAACAGGTTGGACTTGATGATCTCTGAGGTCTTTTCCAACCACTTGATTCTATGACTCTATGATTTTTCCCCTGCATTGGGCACTGGGGAGGCCACAGCTTGAGTGCTGGGTTCAGTTTTGGGCCTCTCACTCCAAGAAGGACATTGAGAGGCTGGAGCAGGTCCAGAGAAGGGCAACCAAGGTGGGGAAGGGTCTGGAGAGCAGGGCTGGGGAGGAGCAGCTGAGGGAGCTGGGGGTGTTTAACCTGGAGAAGAGGAAGCTGAGGGCAGACCTACAGCTCCCTGAAAGGAGGCTGCAGTGAGATGAGGGTTGGGCTCTGCTCCCCAGTATCAGGTGACAGAAGGAAAGAAACAGCCTGGAATTGTGCCAGTGCTCCAGGCAGGGTCTCAGCAGAGCAGAAAGAAGGACAGCCACTACTTCTCTCTCACCTGTATGCATAAATGTTGTGGGTGGCAGTTGCAATTTTCTTGTTCTCATAGAGCTTCTCAAGAACTCTCTTCACCTTTAAATAAAAACAAAGCAAACAAAACACCAAAAAACCCAACCAGGAGTCAGATTCCTTCTCTAATGGAGACTTCATCAATCTCATCTCAGCATCACTCCTAAACAAACATCTCCTGAAGCTTCAGGAGGGGAGATTTAGACTGAAGAAATTCTTTACAGTGAGGGTGCTGAGACCTTGGAACAGAACAGAACAGAACAGACCAGACCAGACCAGGTTGGAAAAGACCTCAGAGATCATCAAGTCCAACCTATCACCCAGCACCATCTGATGAACTCAACCATGGCACCAAGTGCCTCAGCCAGGCTCTTCCTAAACGGCTCCAGGGATGGTGACTCCACCACCTCCCTGGGCAGCACATCCCAAGGGCCAAGCTCTCTCTCTCTATGAAGGATTTCTTCCTCACCTCCAACCTAAACCTCCCCTGGCACAGCTTGAGACTGTGTCCTCTTGTTCTGCTGCTGCTTGCCTGGGAGAAGAGACCAACCCCCACCTGGCTACAACCTCCCTTCAGGGAGCTGCAGAGAGCAATGAGGTCTCCCCTGAGCCTCCTCTTCTCCAGGCTAAGCAACCCCAGCTCCCTCAGCCTCTCCTCACAGGGCTGTGTTCCAAGCCCCTCCCCAACTTTGTTGCCCTTCTCTGGACACCTTCAAGTCTCTCAATGTCCTTCTTAAACTGAGGAGCCCAGAACTGGACACAGGACTCAAGGTGTGGCCTCAGCAGTGCTGAGCACAGGGCACAAGGACTTCCCTGCTCCTGCTGGCCACACTCTTCCTGCTGCAGGCCAGGATGCCCTTGGCCTTCTTGGCCCCCTGGGCACACTGCTGGTTCATGTTCAGCTGCTGTCACCCAGTGCCCCCCCAGGTTTCTTTCTGCCTGGCTGCTCTCAGCCACTCTGACCCCAGCCTGTAGCTCTGCCTGGGGTTGCTGTGGCCAAAGTGCAGCCCCTGGCACTTGGATTTGCTGAATACCATCCTTCTGGCCTCTACACATCTGTCCAGCCTGGCAAGGTCCCTCTGCAGAGCCCTTCTGCCCTCTAACAGATCAACTCCTGCCCCAGCTTGGTGTCATCTGCACATTTACTGCTGACTGACTCATTGTTTTCATCAGAAAAAAACCCTCTCAGGTTCTCAAGTCCAACCACTGCCTCTCCCCTGCTCTGCTCTCATGAAACCCCACCTGCAGCACTGCCTCCAGCTCTGGTGCCCCCAGCACAAGAAGGACATTGAACTGTTGGACAGGGTCCAGAGGAGGCCACAAACCTCCCCTATGGGAACAGGCTGGGAGAGTTGGAGCTGTTCAGCCTGGAGAAGAGAAGGCTCCAGGGAGACCTTAGTGCACATACTTGTTGGGAACACCAGAGCTGGACCCAGAACTGCAGGTGAGGTCTCAGCAGAAGAGAGTAGGGGAGAGGTAGTGGCTGGAATCAATAACCTTAGAGGGAGAATCCCCTCCCTGTGCTGCTGCTCTCCCTGCTCTGGCTGCAGCTCAGCACTGAGCTGGCTCTGGGCTGCCAGGGACCAGTGCTGGCTCCTGGGGAGTTTGTCACCAGCTGACACCCCCAAGGCCTCCTCCTCAGACACCATCATCACACACAGATGCAAAGACAGAGACACATTTGGCTAATCTGAAGTGTTTAGAAGCTGGACAGGAGCAGTGTGACCTTGCAGCACAGAAGGCAAATCACAGCCTGGGCTGCATCCAAAGCAGCATTGCAGGAGATCCAGAGAGGTGATTCTGCCACTTTGCTCTGCTGAGACCTCACCTGCAGTGCTGTGTGCAGGTCTGGAGCCCTCAATATAGGAAGGACATGGAGCTGATGGAGAAGGTCCAGAGGAGGCCATGAGAATGATCAAAGGGTTGGAGTGTTTCTGCTACAAGGACAGGCTGAGGGAGCTGGGAGTGTCCAGCCAGAACTAATAGCAGCCTGTCAGTGCTTGAAGGGGCTACAAGAAGGATGGAGAGAGACTGTTTACAAAGGCTGCAGGGACAGGACCAGGGGCAATGGCTTTAAGCTGGAGAACAGGAGATTGGAGTCTGGATGTGAGGAACAAGTTCTTCACTATCAGGGTGGTGGAACACTGGAACAGGTTGCTCAGGGAAGTGGCTGAGGCCTCATCCCTGGAGATATTCAAAGTGAGGCAGGGCCCTGGGCAGCCTGAGGAGCCAGCAGTGCCCTCCTGCAGCCCTCAGGCAGCTGGGTGCTGGGCTGCAGCCAGAGCAGTGTGGGCAGCAGGGCAGCAGAGGGGATTCTGCCCCTGGGCTCTGCTCTGCTCAGACCTCACCTCCAATCCTGCCTCCAGCTCTCGTGTCCCCAGCATGGGAAGGACACAGAGCTGCTGGAGTGAGTGCAGAGGAGGCCACAAGGATGATCCCAGGGCTGGAGCAGCTCTGCTGTGAGCACAGGCTGAGGGAGCTGGGGCTGTGCAGCCTGGAGAGGAGAAGGCTCCAGGGGGACCTCAGAGCTGCCTGCCAGGACCTGAAGGGATCCTGCAGGAAGGCTGCAGAGGGACTTTTGCTGAGGGTGTCTGGAGCCAGGCCCAGGGGGAATAGTTTGGAGATGAGGCAGAGCAGGGTTAGAGTGGAGCTGAGGAAGAAGCTCTTCAGCAGGAGGGTGTTGAGGCTCTGTCACAGGCTGCCCAGGGAGGCTGTGGCTGCCTCCTCCCTGGAGGTGTTCAAGGCCAGGTTGGATGAGGCCTTGAGCAAGCAGGTCTAATTGAGAGGCATCCCTGCCCACGGCAGGGGAGTTGGAGTAGATGACCTCTGAGCTCCCTTCCAACCTGAGCCCTTCTGTGACTCTGTGACCTAGCTGGGGATGTCTGGGCTGTCGGCAGGGGGGGGTTGGACTGGCTGAGCTTTGGAGACCCCTTCCAGCCCAGCCCATTCTATGACTTCAACAACATATTGTGGAGCTTGAAGCACAGACAAAAAGAGCAGCATGGATCCCTACTGACCTGCCTGGGTGTCACCACAGGAGCCAGATGTGCCTGGAAAGTGCTCCTTCGATCTGTGATGGGGTCTCCATGATGGATGGGTGGCAGCTCTTCAGCTCCTGAGCACAAACAAGGAACTGCTTTCTGTCAAGGCCACTGAACCAAGAGGTGGCTACAGAAGGCAAGCATGGCTGCACTTTGAGGAAGAGATTTGCTCAAGTGAAGCCCACAAGCTGACACCCAGAAGCCCCAAGTGTGGGGCTGTTTGGCTTGTGGGCCATCAAGAAGCCCTGGCACTCTGTTAATGTTAGGAGCCTTACTCAAAAGGCAGTAGCCAACCAGAACCTGAAGGCTTCTCTCTTCTCAGTTATGTCCCCAGAACTCTCTTTTTTACCTTCTAGACTTCCAGGTGTAAGGCAACTCCACATTTGAATTGGATCCTCCTGAATGGGCTGATAGTCCAGGAGGAAATCATCTCCAGCATCATCTTCAGCTTCCTCAGTGGTTTTCTTGCCATCTGGTTCTGGTAAGACACAAGCAGTAGGATTTGTGACACCTCTGGTGAGGCCAGCAAGGCAAAACTTCACATTCTTTGTCTCAAAAAGCTCTGGATTTCCAGTTCAAATCCTTCTGACATTGAAAATGATACAGGTAAGTGGCAGTGGTCCCTGGTAGCCCAGCACCACCCATGTCCTGGGCTGCAGCCAGAGCAGGGAGAGCAGCAGCACAGGGAGGGCATTCTGCCCCTCTGCTCTGCTCAGACCCCACCTGCAGCACTGCCCCCAGCACAAGAAGGACCTGGAGCTGCTGGAGAGGCTCCAGAGGAGGCCTCAAAGATGATCAGAAGGCTGCAGAACCTCCCCTGTGGGGACAGGCTGAGAGTTGGGGCTGTGCAGCCTGGAGAAGAGAAGGCTCTGAGGAGACTTCATAGCAGCCTTCCAGTAGCTAGAGGGGCTCCAGGAGAGCTGGGGAGGGACTTGTGACAAGGGCTGGGAGTGATACAATGAGATACAATGGCTTTGAGCTGGGAGAGAGGAGACTGAGACTGAAAGTTAGGAAGAAATTGTTCCCAGGGAGGGTGGTGAGCCCATGGAGCCCAAGCATTACCTAACTCTAAAACCTGTAACCTTTCAACCTGTAATGCAGTTTTCTTTTGCAGTTGAGCAAGAAGGGAGCTGGCAAACTGTGCATGTCCTGCAGTACCTGGTTCTGATGACTGTGCCTTTTCTATCAGGACTTCTCTTATCTTCTCCACCCATAAGTAGAGGATACTTTCACCAAGGTTCTGCCTGGGAGGGAAAAGTCACTGTGAGTGAACCATCATTTGGAAAGGGCTCCAGGAAACATGCAGGCTTCAGAGGTGCAGAAATGGTTTAGGGTGGAAGGGACCTTCAAGCTCATCCAGTTCCACCCCACTGCCATGGGCAGGGACACCTCCCACCAGCACAGCTTGCTCAAGGCCTCATCCAGCCTGGCCTGGAACACCTCCAGGGATGGGATATTCACAGCCTCCCTGGGCAGCCTGTGCCAGAGTCTCACCACCCTCACTGCAAAGGATTTCTCCCTAACCTCCAGTCTAAATCTGCCCTCTTCCAGCTCCAAGCCATTGTATCATAGTATCAGTCAGGGTTGGAAGGGACCACAAAGATCATCCAGTTCCAACCCCCCTGCCATGGGCAGGGACACCCCACACTAGATCAGCCTGCCCAGAGCCTCATCCAGCCTGGGCTTAAACACCTCCAGGGACAGGGCCCCAACCACCTCCCTGGACAACCCATTCCAGGGCTTCACCACTCTCATGGGGAAGAACTTCCTCCTCCCCTCCAGCCTGAATCTCCCCACCTTCAGCTTCATTCCATTCCCCCTACTCCTATCACCACCTGCCCCTCATCCTCTCACTCCCAGCCCCTGGCAAAAATCCCTCCCCAGCTCCCCTACAGCACCCGTCAGATACTGGAAGGCTGCTCTGAGGTCTTCAGAACAGACTGAAGCTGGAGTGAGTGAGAGAAAATCATGTGAGAGAGATTTGCAGTGGCACATCTCACATCTGACCAATGAAATCTGTTTGGAATTAACCTTTGTTTTCCTTTTGACAGCCAAACATTCAGCTGGAGAATCCTGCAGCTCTCCTTTCCTTAAAGGCACAGCCTAACCTGCCACAGGTCCCTCTGGAGCCTTCTCTTCCCCAAGGTGAACAGCCCCAGCTGCTGCACTGCAAGTGGTGAGCTCCTTCTCTGGGATTGTAGGGGACCTCCCCTACAATCTCTGCTCTGGTGAGACACCACCTGGAGCTCTGGGGCCAGTTCTGGAGCCTCTGTGCCAGGAAGGATCTGGAAGGTGTCCAGAGAAGGGCCACGAGGAGGAGCAGGGGGCTGGAGCTGCTCTGCTCTGGAGACAGCCTGAGAGAGTTGGGGTTGTGCAGGCTGGGGAGAAGAAGGCTCTCAGGAGACCTAATTGTGACCTTCCAGGATCTGCAGGGGGCTGCAAGAAAGCTGGGGAGGGACTTTTGAGGGTGTCGGGGAGGGATAGGACTGGGGGGGATGAAGCAAAACTAGAAATGGGGAGATTCAGATTGGCTGTGAGGAAGAAGTCGTTCCCCATGAGGGTGGTGAGAGCCTGGCACAGGTTGCCCAGGGAGGTGGTGGAAGCCTCATGGCTGGAGGTGTTTGCAGCCAGGCTGGATGTGGCTGTGAGCAATCCTATGGCTTTTTCCTTTCATTTTTGGGGCTCAAGGAACTCTTCCCACTTGTCTCCCCACCTCAAGCAGTCAGTGCACAGAGGTTGATCCCAGTGGACTGTGACAGCAGGTTGGTGGCAGTAGACCCAGTGCAGCCCTGGAGATGTCAGACTGGGTAACAAGCAGTGCTGAAGGACAGGGAGGGAAGGATTTAGGTCCAGGGGTCTTTAGCAGGGAGCACAGGCACCCATCAAGGTACTGGGGAGCAGTGGGATAAAGACCTTTATTGTGTGCAGAGTTAAAAAGCCAGAAAGAAGTGTTTCAGAGCCATGCTGATTCTGCCCACAGGCCTCACGTGGCAGCTGGAAGAAGCACACACCCCACACACCCCAGCAGCCCTACCTCTGGTACAGGCTCCAGCAAAGCCTACGAATCTGAACAGAGTTCAGGACAGCCTCTGTCACAGAATTGCCAGGGCTGGAAGGGACCTCAAGGCTCAGCCAGTTCCAACCCCCCTGCCATGGGCAGGGACACCTCACACCACAGCAGGTTGCTCACAGCCACCTCCAGCCTGGCTGCAAACACCTCCAGGCAGGAGGCTTCCACCACCTCCCTGGGCAACCTGGGCCAGGCTCTCACCACCCTCCTGGGGAACAACTTCTTCCCAAGGTCTAATCTAAATCTCCCTTCCTCAAGCTTGGTCCTGCCCCTGGGTGTTGTCCCTCGGGGAGACAAGATCCTATAGAACTTCTCACTGCAAACTCCTCATGGTTTGTAACATTTCAAATCCAATTTTATTAAATAGTGTGGCCAGCAGGAGCAGGGAGGTCATTCTGCCCTGTGCTCAGCACTGCTGAGGCCACACCTTGAGTCCTGTGTCCAGTTCTGGGCTCCTGAGGTTAAGAAGGACATTGAGAGACTTGAAGGTGTCCAGAGAAGGGCAACAAAGCTGGGGAGGGGTCTGGAGCACAGCCCTGTGAGGAGAAGCTGAGGGAGCTGGGGTTGCTTAGCCCAGAGAAGAGGAGGCTCAGGGGAGACCTTCTTGCTCTCTCCAACTCCCTGAAAGGAGGTTGTAGCCAGGTGGGGGTTGGTCTCTTCTCCCAGGCAAGCAGCACCAGAACAAGAGGACACAGTCTCAAGCTGTGCCAGGGGAGGTTTAGGCTGGAGGTGAGGAGAAAGTTCTTCCCAGAGAGAGTTGTTAGCCATTGGGATGTGCTGCCCAGGGAGGTGGTGGAGTCCCCATCCCTGGAGGTGTTCCAGAGGGGATTGGATGTGGCACTTGGAGCCATGGATTAGTTGTCAGGAGGTGTTAGGCATTAGGCAATAGGTTGGACTGGATGATCTCTGAGGTTTTTCCCAACCTGCTTGACTCTGTGATTCTATGACTCATGCAGGTACATCAGAAGCACAGATTGAGCAGACCAGGGAACTGCAAACACCTTGTCTCCTTTTACTATGTTCCAGACTAACTTACAGATAGATTTCCTCCAGGCTATTTGCCAGTTCCACATACTCTTGTCCTCGAAGCCAAGGGGCACTGGAATGAAAAGAAATGCAATGAAAGTTGTGCCCAGCTGCCACTTCCAGCATCTTAACAAACAAAACAAACTGGATTTACATTAGACATTGGGAAGCAATTCTTCCCCATGAGGGTGCTGAGGCACTGGAACAGGTTGCTCAGAGAAGCTGTGGAGGCTCCAAGCCTGGAAGTGTTGGAAGCCAGGTTGGCTGGGGCCCAGATCAATGTGGGCTAGGAGGAGGTGTCCCTACTCAGGGCAGGAGGCTTGGAACTAGATGATCTTTAAGGTCCCTTCCTACCCCAAACCATTCCATGATTCCACAGCCTAATTTATACCTCCTTGTCACAAAAGAACACTGCAATGAGTTGGGGGAAGGGAGCCTCACTATGACAGTTTGCTAACTCAGGAGACAGAGTAGAATGTTCTTGCTGGAAACATCCTTCCCCCCCATCCCTGGTGCACTTGAATCCAGCAAGTCATCTGAACTGAAGTACAGCTTACACTGGGAGCAATTAACAGAGGGACCTCAGAAAAGGTGTGAAAGCAACTTCACTTACTTCAGTTGATAAATAGGAGGCTCTGCAGTTGGATATCCCGGTGGCAAAATCACCTGGAAGACATTCAGGATAAACATTCACTGGACTACTCTCAGCTGGCTGAGCTCTACTGCTGGACTCTGATTTCCAGCACCAGGACTCCAGGCAGTGTTACACATGAAGAAAACAGTTGGCTGGGCTGTTACAGACTGACAAGAAACTCTCAGTGTCTGTTTGCTGATGACACCAAGCTGTGTGGTGCTGCTGACAGCTGGAGGGAAGGGATCCATCCAGAGGGACCTGGACAGGCTGCAGAGCTGGGCACAAGCCAACCTCAGGAGGTTCAACAAGACCAAGGGCACGGTCCTGCAGCTGGGTCAGGGCAATCCCAAGCACTGCTATAGGCTGGGCAGGGACTGGCTGGAGAGCAGCCCTGGAGAAAAGGCCTTGGGGGTGCTGGGGGAGGAGAAGCTCAACAGGAGCCAGCAGTGAGCACTTGCAGCCCAGAGAGCCAAGCAGAGCCTGGGCTGCAGCAAGAGAAGTGTGGCCAGCAGGGCCAGGGAGGGGATTCTACCCCTCTACTCCACTCTACTGAAACCCCACCTGGAGCACTGTGTCCAGTTCTTGAGCCTCTGTGCCAGGAAGGATCTGGAGGGGCTGGAAGGTGTCCAGAGCAGGGCCAGGAGGAGGAGCAGAGGGCTGGAGCTGCTCTGCTCTGGACACAGCCTGAGAGAGTTGGGGTTGTGCAGGCTGGAGAGGAGAAGGCTCCCAGGAGACCTCATTGTGGCCTTCCAGGATGTGCAGGGGGCTCCAGGAAAGCTGGGGAGGGACTTTTGAGAGTGTCAGGGAGGGATAGGTCTGGGGGGGATGGAGCAAAACTAGAAATGGGGAGATTGAGATTGGATGTGAGGAAGAAGTTGTTCCCCATGAGGGTGGTGAGAGCCTGGCACAGGATGCCCAGGGAGGTGGTGGAAGCCTCCTGCCTGGAGGTGTTTGCAGCCAGGCTGGAGGTGGCTGTGGTGTGAGGTGTCCCTGCCCATGGCAGGGGGTTGGGACTGGCTGAGCCTTGAGCTCCCTTCCAACCCTGACAGCTCTGTGATTCAGGTTTCTGATGCTGGTAACCTGTACAAATATTCCATTTCTTCCAGTTTTTGTGGGTGGTGTCATGCAAAATCAAGTGCAGAAGCACTCTGAAAGGAGCTGTCTAGATGGTTACTGAACTTAAATTTAAGAGGCAGTGCACTTCCTTCAGCAGACATTTCAGTGCCTCTTCCACTAAGTCACTTACTGCTTTCTCTCCTGCAAGCACAAAGCAGTAATTTACCCAACTAGGTTAAGCCAATTTGCACTTTGCCTCCACACTTGCCACCAAGGCAACCTGCAGGAGGCTCACTGAGGTGTCCTGCACAAAGCCAATGTGGAAAAAAAGTCATTCTAAAATGAGTCTGTGGAGAGTAATATTGAAAACAGTTTTTGTCAGGTGTGGGCTTAGGAGAGACTCATAGAATCAATAAGGTTGGAAGAGACCTCAGAGATCATCAAGTCCAACCTGTCACCCAACACCTCCTGACAACTAAACCATGGCACCAAGTGCCACATCCAAGCCTTTTGTAAACACCTCCAGGGATGGAGACTCCACCACCTCCCCGGGCAGCACATCCCAATGGCCAATGACTCTCTCAGTGAAGAACTTTCTCCTCACCTCCAGCCTAAACCTCCCCTGGCACAGCTTGAGACTGTGTCCTCTTGTTCTGGTGCTGAGTGCCTGGGAGAAGAGACCAACCCCCACCTGGCTACAACCTCCCTCCAGGGAGTTGCAGAGAGCAATGAGGTCTCCCCTGAGCCTCCTCTTCTCCAGGCTAAGCAACCCCAGCTCCCTCAGCCTCTCCTCACAGGGCTGTGCTCCAGACCCCTCCCCAGCTTTCTTGCCCTTCTCTGGACACCTTCCAGCATCTCAGCATCTTTCCTAACCTGAGGAGCCCAGAACTGGACACAGGACTCAAGGTGTGGCCTCAGCAGTGCTGAGCACAGGGCACAAGGACTTCCCTGCTCCTGCTGGCCACACTCTTCCTAATGCAGGCCAGGATGCCCTTGGCCTTCTTGGCCACCTTGGCACACTGCTGGCTCATGTTCAGGCAGCTGTCAATCAGCACCCCCAGGTCCCTCTCTGCCTGGCTGCTCTCAGCCACTCTGCCCCCAGCCTGTAGCTCTGCCTGGGGTTGTTGTGGCCAACGTGCAGCCCCTGGCACTTGGACTTGTTGAATGCCATCCTGTTGGCCTCTGCTCATCTGTCCAGCCTGGCAAGGTCCCTCTGCAGAGCCCTTCTGCCCTCTAACAGATCAATTCCTGCCCCCAGCTTGGTGTCATCTGCACATTTGCTGATGATGGACTCAATCCCCTCATCCAGATCATCAGTAAAGATATTGAACAGGTTGGGGCCCAGCACTGATGCCTGGGGGACACCACTGGTGCCTGGCTGCCAGCTGGATATTCAACTACTGAAAATATCACAAGCACACTGATGTGCTACAGGAACAACCACAGGAAAGCCTCTCACAGATTCCAATCCAAGGTCTCCTTAAGCCATCTGAGGAGACACCAAACTTTGCTTTAAAGGGTTTCATGCAGGCACAAGATTTGGCCTGCATCAGTCCAAGGGCCTGCTCTGTGACCAGCCCCTGAAGAGCACTGTACCTGCAGACAGAGGGTCCATTTTGGGTGATCCAGACAATCACTAATCTTAATGCAGTAGATTTTTTCATCTTCATCAACCACACACCAATCTTCACCATAAATGGACGAGAGAGCTTCGATTTCATCACTCTAAAACAAAGCAGTTTGCAAAAGTCAACACTAACACACCCCACACACACAAACTTGGTGTGCTCATCATAGCTTTAAGCCTGCTGCTCCTACAGCTTCTTCAAAGGTTTGCTGGAGCTGGTCCACAGAAGGGCAACCAAGGTGGGGAAGGGTCTGGAGAAGAGGGCTGGGGATGAGCAGCTGAGGGAGCTGGGGGTGTTAAGCCTGGAGGAGGCTGAGGGAGACCTCCTTGCAGCTCCCTGAGAAGAGGCTGCAGTGAGGTGGGGGTTGGGCTCTGCTCCCTAGTCTCAGATGATAGGAGAGGAAATGGCCTGGAGTTGTGCCAGGGGAGGGTAAGGTTGGAGATAAGGCAAAATGTCTTTGCTGCAAGAGTGGTTAGGGACTGGATGAGGATTGCAGGGAGGTGGTGGAGTCCCCACCTCTGGATGTGCTCAAGAAAAATGTGGCTATGGCACGTGGGGCCAGGGATTAGTGGCCATGGTGGGGTTGGGTTGAAGGCTGGACTTGATAATCCTTGACAACAGCTATTTGGGAGTCAGGCTTGGGTACAGCTATGACTTGGTGTCTGGAGGTCTGCTTGTGCCATGGGGTAGTCCTGCTGTGATGTGCATGGTTTGTAGCTAAGAGACATGGGCCACAGGAAGGGAAGGAAGGGAAGACAGCTGGGGGTGAGACAAGTCAGGTAAGAACTGCCAGTCCTGAGAGATGCATAGGCAAAGGACAGGGCAGGGAGGCATATGGGAGCACCTCACACAGAGGCAGCTGATGACAGGAGGGAAGGGGGAAAGGGGAAGAAGGGAAAGGGAGGAAAGCAGAAGGGAGGAAAGAGGGGAAAAGCAGAAGGGAGAAGGGGGGAAAGAGGGGAAAGGGATGATCTCAGAGGTCCTTTCCAACCAAAACAATTCCATGATTCTATGAGTTGTGACAAGGTTCACTACACGGGCAGCCAACCCCTGATTCACAGTGGAAGTAACCTGTGCTCAGCTCTCCTGAGCCTGCTTTTGCGTTTCTATGGACAAGCCTGGAATTCCCAGCAGCCACAAGGGCAGCAAAGGGATGCGGAGAGGCTCCAACACCACCTGCCCGCAGCTGCCGGCCAGCCGAGCGGCTCCAACACCGCCTGCCCGCAGCTCCCGGCCAGCGGAGCAGCTCCAACACCTGCCCGCAGCTGCCGGCCAGCGGAGCAGCTCCAACACCACCTGCCCGCAGCTGCCGGCCAGCGGAGCAGCTCCAACACCACCTGCCCGCAGCTGCCGGCCAGCGGAGCAGCTCCAACACCACCTGCCCGCAGCTCCCGGCCAGCGGAGCAGCTCCAACACCGCCTGCCCGCAGCTCCCGGCCAGCGGAGCGGCTCCAACACCTGCCCGCAGCTCCCGGCCAGCGGAGCAGCTCCAGCGCCGCCTGCCCGCAGCTCCCGGCCAGCGGAGCAGCTCCAACGCCTGCCCGCAGCTCCCGGCCAGCGGAGCAGCTCCAACACCTGCCCGCAGCTCCCGGCCAGCGGAGCAGCTCCAGCGCCGCCTGCCCGCAGCTCCCGGCCAGCGGAGCAGCTCCAACGCCTGCCCGCAGCTGCCGGCCAGCGGAGCAGCTCCAACACCTGCCCGCAGCTCCCGGCCAGCGGAGCAGCTCCAATACCTGCCCGCAGCTCCCGGCCAGCGGAGCAGCTCCAACGCCTGCCCGCAGCTCCCGGCCAGCGGAGCAGCTCCAGCGCCGCCTGCCCGCAGCTCCCGGCCAGCGGAGCAGCTCCAACGCCTGCCCGCAGCTGCCGGCCAGCGGAGCAGCTCCAACACCTGCCCGCAGCTGCCGGCCAGCGGAGCAGCTCCAACGCCTGCCCGCAGCTGCCGGCCAGCGGAGCAGCTCCAACGCCGCCTGCCCGCAGCTGCCGGCCAGCGGAGCGGCTCCAACACCTGCCCGCAGCTCCCGGCCAGCGGAGCGGCTCCAACACCTGCCCGCAGCTCCCGGCCAGCGGAGCGGCTCCAACGCCACCTGCCCGCAGCTGCCGGCCAGCGGAGCGGCTCCAACACCTGCCCGCAGCTGCCGGCCAGCGGAGCGGCTCCAACGCCTGCCCGCAGCTGCCGGCCAGCGGAGCGGCTCCAACGCCTGCCCGCAGCTCCCGGCCAGCGGAGCGGCTCCAACGCCTGCCCGCAGCTGCCGGCCAGCGGAGCGGCTCCAACACCTGCCCGCAGCTGCCGGCCAGCGGAGCGGCTCCAACGCCTGCCCGCAGCTCCCGGCCAGCGGAGCGGCTCCAACGCCTGCCCGCAGCTGCCGGCCAGCGGAGCGGCTCCAACACCTGCCCGCAGCTGCCGGCCAGCGGAGCGGCTCCAACACCTGCCCGCAGCTGCCGGCCAGCGCTGGGCGCTCCTGGCTGGGTCACCCCCCGGGCACAGGGCGGACCCCATGGCGCCGGTACCAGCTCTGAGAAAGAGTGAATGAAGTTGCCCGGCAAGAGCTGGGCAGGCAGCTTGCACCCTGGCACTGAACACCTGAGACAGGCATCCGGTGCAAGCCTGCCCTCGGTGCCTGCACAGCGACCAGGGCCGCAGGGACAGCAACTCCTCCCAGGCTCAGGGCTCGGCAGAAGCCACCTCAGTCACCGCGTTCCAGGCGGCACTCACACTGCCTGCGCCGGCCGGGCCGGGCCGGGCCGGGCCGGGCCGGGCCGGCCGGCACAAGCGCAGCTGCGCTCCCCGCGCCCCGCACCGCCGCTCACCGGCTGCTGGGCCGCGGCCGCATCAGCAGCCGCCATGGGCACCTGAGGGGCGTGCGCCTGCGCGGAGCGCCGAGGGTGCGCAGTAGTGCTGCTGATGCTCCCTGCCCTCCCCTTGCCGCTTCCCTTTGCCCCTCCTCTTTTCCCTTCCCTTGTCGTTTCCCTTTTCCCCTTCCCATGGACTTTGTCCTTTTTTTTTCTTATTCCCTCCCCCCTTTCTCCTTTTCTCCCCTTCTTTCTCCCCCTTCTCCCCCTTCTCCCCTTCCCCCCTTTCTCCCCTTCCCCATTTCACAATTTCACAGAATATACCTGGTTGGAAAAGACCTCCAAGATCAGCCAGTCCAACCTTTGATGCAGTACTGAAGGGTCGACACTAAACCATGTCACTAAGCCCCAGGTCTACAAGCTGCCTGAATGTCCCCAGGGACGGTGACTCCACCACTGCCCCGGGTAGACCATTCCAGTGTTTGAGAACCCTTTCAGTGAAGAAGTATTTGTATGTATCCACCCTAAACCTCCTCTGGCACAGGTTGTAACTATTTCCTCTAGTCCTCTCACTTGTCATCAAGGAGAAGAGGCTGGCCCCTTCCTTGCTCCAACCTCCCTTCAGGTAGTTTTTCTCCTGTCAACATTTATCCACCTAAACACCCAGTTGCATACGAGTCATGACCACTGAAGAAACTGCTGCCATAAGTTTCTTCATTTCTCCCCTTCCCCATTTCTCCCCTTCCCCATTTCTCCCCTTCCCCATTTCTCCCCTTCCCCATTTCTCCCCTTCCCCATTTCTCCCCTTCCCCCTTTCCCCTTTTCCCCCTTTCCCCCATTCTCCCGTTCCTCCTTTCTCCCCTCTTCTCCCCTTCCCCCTTCCCCATTTCTCTCCTTCCCCCCTTTCTCCCCTCTTCCCCCTTTCCCCCTTTCTCCCCTTCCCCCTTTCTCCCCTTCCCTCTTTTCTCCCCTTTCCCTCTTCCTCCTCTTCCCCCCTTTCTCCCCTGCCCCATTTCTCCCCTTCCCCCCCTTTCTCCCCTTCCCCCTTTCTCCCCTTCCCCCTTTCTCCCCTTCCCCCTTTCCCCTTTTCCCCTTTCCCCCTTCCCCCTTTCCCCCCTTCCCCCTTTCCTCCTTCCCCCTTTCTCCCCTTCCCCTTTTCTCCCCTTCCCCCTTTCTCCCCTTCCCCCCTTTCTCCCCTTCCCCCTTTCTCCCCTTCTCCCTTTCCCCCCTTCCCCCTTTCCCCCTTCCCCCTTTCCCTCTTCCCCTTTCCCCCCCTTCCCCCCTTCTCCCCTTCCCACTTTTCTCCTCTTTCCCCCCTTCTCCCCTTCCCCCTTTTCTCCCCTTTTCTCCTCTTTCTCCCCTTCCCCCTTTCCCCCTTTTCCCCCTTCCCCCTTTTCTCCCCTTTCCCCCCTTTCCCCCTTTTCTCCCCTTTCCCCCCTTCCCCCCTTTTCCCCTTCCCCCTTTCTCCCCTTTCCTCTCTTCCCCCCTTTTCCCTTTTCCCCTTCCCCCTTTCTCCCCTTTCCCTCTTTCTGGCTGCAAAATCAACTTCTGTCATGCTTTGCCACAGGATCAAGATGACATCTGCCAGGTGATGTTTTTAACCTTACTCATTCATATCCTATTTTTACACTAAAGTGTATCAGCAGTTGCATTTGAGTGATGACTTTAAAGACAGCCATTTCCACCTTGCATCCCTGGCACTCAAAATGAGCAACTGGCATTCCTGTCACTACATAATCTCTTCTAAAATTGGAGTTTTAAAAATTAATTGAGGTGTTCCAAGTGGTTTTCCTTACAGTTAGAGAAGCATAGCTCATTCATTTAAGACTGAGCTCTGTGTTTCTCTTTAGGAGACAGCAGTGGTCAGTAAAACTCCCTTCCTGCTAGAGTGCAAAGTATGGCTGTCACCTCTTTCTACTAACATAGAATCCTAGAATGGTTTGGGGTGGAAGGGACCTCGAAGCTCATCCAGTTCCAACCCCCTGCCATGGGCAGGGACACCTCCCACCAGCCCAGCTTGCTCAAGGCCTCATCCAGCCTGGCCTTGAACATCTTCAGGGAGAAGGCATCCATGACTTCCTTGGGAGTGACAGTGAATCCCAAGCTAAGCATTTGCCAACAGTCTTTGGCCAAGAAGGCCAAGGGCATCCTGGCCTGCAGCAGGAAGAGTGTGGCCAGCAGGAGCAGGGAAGTCCTTGTGCCCTGTGCTCAGCACTGCTGAGGCCACACCTTGAGTCCTGGGTCCAATTCTGGGCTCCTCAGGTTAGGAAGGACATTGAGAGACTTGAAGGTGTCCAGAGAAGGGCAAGAAAGCTGGGGAGGGGTCTGGAGCACAGCCCTGTGAGGAGAGACTGAGGGAGCTGGGGCTGCTTAGCCTGAAGAAGAGGAGGCTCAGGGGAGACCTTCTTGCTCTCTCCAACTCCCTGAAGGGAGGTTGTAGCCAGGATGGGGTTGGTCTCTTCTCCCAGGCAAGGAGTACCAGAACAAGAGGACACAGTCTCAGGCTGTGCCAGGGGAGGTTTAGGCTGGAGGTGAGGAGAAAGATCTTCACTGAGAGTCATTCATCATTGGAATGCACTGCCCAGGGAGGTGGTGGAGTCCCCATCCCTGGAGGTGTTCAAGAGGGGATTGGATGTGGCACTTGGTGCCATAGTTTAGTCATGAGGTCTGTGGTGACAGGTTGGACTCGGTGATCTTTGAGGTCTCTTCCTGCCTTGGTGGTTCTGTGACTCTGTGAAAATGTGCCCTTGGTGCCAAGAAGGTCAGTGGTATCCTGGGGTGCACTGAGCAGAGTGTGTCCATCAAGTCAAGGGAGGTTCTCCTTCCTTCTACTCTGCCCTACTGAGGTCACATCTTGAATATGTGCCCAGTTCTGGGCTTCCTAGTTCCAAGAGAGACAGGAATTACTAGAGAGAGTCCATGAGGATGCTGAAGGGCCTGGAACATCTGTGTGATGAGGAAAGGCTGAGAGACACCGGGCTGGTTAACCTGGAGAGCAGAAGGCTAAGATTAAGGTCTATAAATATCTGAGGGGTGGAGGGCAAGAAGAAGGGACCAGACTCTTTTTGGTGGTGTCCTGTGATAGGACAAGGGGCAATGCACACAAACAGGACCCCAGGAAGTTCCACCTCAACATGAGAAGAAACTTCCTTACTGTGAGGGTGCTGGAGCCCTGGAGCAGGCTGCCCAGAGAGGTTGTGGAGTCTCCTTTCAAGACGCACTTGGATGCGTTCCTGTGTGACCTGCCCTTGGTGATCCTGCTTGGGCAGGGGTTGGACTGGACGATCTCCACAGGTGCCTTCCAGCCCCTAGCATTCTGTGCTTCTCTGAAGTGTCTTGGTTTCACGAAGCCTGCCTGCTGCTCCCTGGGTCTGTCCAGAGGAGGGAGGCAGAGCCACGTTTTCACGTCGCACGAAGAACAGTGAACCAGCTGAAAACTGCTCCCTGCTCTGCCCAACTTCAGCTCATGTGAGCTTTTATTTCCTGCAGATTCTTTCATCTCCACTAGTCATATTTTTTTAACTTCATGATCAAAGCTTTAGCAGCTTTAGAACAGCACAATGAGCCAGCGATGTGCTCTCACAGCAAAGAGCCAGCCGGGTCCTGGGCTGATTCCCAGCAGTGTGGGTAGCAGGGGGTGGGGGAGAGGATTCTGCCCCCCTGCTCTGCTCTGCTCTGCTGAGACCCCTTCTGAAGTGCTGCTGCCAGCTCTGGAGCCCCCGACACAAGAACATGGAGCTGTTAGAAAGGGTCCAGGGGAGGGTCACCAAGATGATCAGGCAGCTGGAGCACCTCTGCTGTGAAGACACAGTTGGGGCTGTTCAGCCTGGAGATGAGAAGGCTCCAGGGAGACCTTAGAGCAGCCTTCCAATACCTGAAGGGGCTACAGGAGAGCTGGGGAGGGACTTTTGACATAGGCTGGGAGTGACAGGACAAGAGGTGATGGCTACAAACTGGAGGAAGCTGTATTTAGGTTAGACACTGGGAAGCAATTCTTCCCCATGAGGGCAGTGAGGCACTGAAAAAGGCTGCCCAGAGAATCTATGGAGGCTCCATACCTGAAGGTATCCCAAGCCAGGTTTTCTGGGGCCTTAGCTGAGAGCCCTGGGGCTGTTTAGTGTGGAGAGGAGAAGACTGAGAGGGGACCTAATCAATGTGTATCAGTATCTGAGGGCTGAGGGTCAGGAAGGAAGGGGCAGTGACAGCCTCTGTTCACTTGCACCCTGTGATAGGACAAGGGGCAATGGATGGAAACTACAGTACAGGAGGTTCCACCTCAACATGAGGAAGAACTTTACTGTAAGGGGCACAGAGCACTGGAACAGGCTGCCCAGAGGGGGTGTGGAGTCTCTTTCTCTTGAGACTTTCAAGCACTGTGTCCCTGCCCAAGGCAGGGGTCTGGCACTGGATGATCTATAAGGTCCCTTCCAACTCAAACCATGCTGTGATTCTATGATAACATACCAAGGACTTACATAAATTGTGATAGGAAGAAGATAGTGTAAGAGTTCAACAGCACCAAGTAACTGCTGATTAGGGATAAAATGCCACAAGTGAGATGAGTGAATTCAGATTGGTGACACAGAATCACATGTAGAGCCCACATCCCCAAGTTCTCATCAGATGACATTTGCTCCAGCAACTTTGATGGGGCTGCAGCATGTAAACACAGAAGGAGAAATGCCATACTGGGGTGTATTAGAAGGGCTGTGGCTAGCAGGTCAAGAGAGGTTCTCCTCCCCCTCTACTCTGCAGGAGCAGGGAAGTCCTTGTGCCCTGTGCTCAGCACTGCTGAGGCCACACCTTGAGTCCTGTGTCCAGTTCTGGGCTCCTCAGGTTAGGAAGGAGGTTGAGCTGCTGGAAGGTGTCCAGAGAAGGGCAACAAAGCTGGGGAGGGGTCTGGAGCACAGCCCTGTGAGGAGAGGCTGAGGGAGCTGGGGCTGCTTAGCCTGGAGAAGAGGAGGCTCAGGGGAGACCTCATTGCTCTCTCCAACTCCCTGAAG